>NC_044361.1:7439870-7615638 GCF_007364275.1 Archocentrus centrarchus
GTTACACAGGAGGAATAGTTAGTTTAAATGAATCACACCCCCGAGTCACAGTAACTGTCAGAATGCTCGAAGCACCGGTCGAGGAGGAGGATTAGCAGCAATCTTCAATTCCAGCTTATTAATTAATCAAGACCCAGACAAGTTTTCATTCTTTTGAAAGCCTGACTCTTAGTCTTGTCCATCCTAATTGGGAAACTCAAAAACCTGTTTTATTTGTTATTATCTATCGTCCACCTGGTCCTTACTCAGAGTTTCTGTCTGATTTCTAAGACTTTTTATCTAATTTAGTGCTCAGTTCAGATAAAATCATTATAGTGGGTGATTTTAACATCCATGTAGATGCTGAAAATGACAGCCTGAACACTGCATTTAATCTATTGTTAGATTCAATTGGCTTCTCTCAAAATGTAAAGGAGCCCACCCACCACTTTAATCATACTCTGGATCTTGTCCTGACATATGGCATAGAAACTGAAGACTTAACAGTATTCTCTGAAAGCCCCCTCCTGTCTGATCCTTTCTTAGTAACATTTACATTTACTTTAATGAATTACACAGCAGTGGGGAATAAGTTTTATTACAGTAGAAGTCTTTCTGAAAGTGCTGTAACTAAGTTTAAGGATCTAATTCCTTCATTGTTATGCTCTTCAGTGCCATGTGCCAACACAGTGCAGAGCAGCTACCTAAACTCTGCTCCCAGTGAGGTCGATTATCTTGTCAATAGTTTTACGTCCTCACTGCGTACGACTTTGGATACTGTGGCTCCTCTGAAAAGTAAAGCCTCAAATCAGAAGTGCCTGACTCCGTGGTATAATTCACAAATGCACAGCTTAAAGCAGATAACCCGAAGGCTGGAGAGGGAATGGCATCTCACTAAATTAGAAGATGCTCATTTAGCCTGGAAAAAGAGTGTGTTGCTCTATAAAAATGCCCTCGTAAAGCTAGGACATCTTACTACTCATCATTAATTGAAGAAAATAAGAACAACCCCAGGTTTCTTTTCAGCATTGTAGCCAGGCTGACAAAGAGTCAGAGCTCTGTAGAGCCGAGTATTCCTTTCACGTTAACTAGTAGTGACTTCATGGATTTCTTTACAAATAAAATTTTAGACATTAGAGAAAAAAATTATTCATAACCATCTCAAAGATTTATCTTCATGTTCGGCTGCTTTCAGCACTGCTGGTATTTGTTTAGACTCTTTGGCTCCAGTTGATCTTTCAGAGTTAACTTCAATAGTTACTTCCTCCAAACCAGCAACATGTTTATTAGATCCCATTCCTACTAGACTGTTCAAAGAAGTCTTTCCAATTATTGATGCTTCTATCTTAAAAATTATCAATCTGTCTTTATTAGTTGGCTATGTACCACAGGCCTTCAAGGTGGCTGTAATTAAACCTCTGCTTAAAAGCCATCACTGACCCAGCTGTCTTAGCCAATTATAGGCCAATCTCCAACCTTCCTTTTCTCTCAAAGATTCTTGAAAGAGTAGTTGTAAAACAGCTAACTGATCATCTGCAGAGGAACGGTTTATTTGAAGAGTTTCAGTCAGGTTTCAGAATTCATCACAGTACAGAAACAGCATTAGTGAAGGTTACAAATGATCTTCTTACAGCCTCTGACAGTGGACTCATCTCTGTTCTTGTCCTGTTGGACCTCAGTGCAGCTTTGATACTGTTGACCATAACATTTTATTACAGAGATTAGAGCTTGCTATAGGTATTAAAGGTACTGCACTGCAGTGGTTTGAATCATTTATCTCATAGACTCAAATTTGTTCATGTAAATGGGGAGTCTTCTTCACACACTAAGGTTAATTATGGAGTTCCACAGGTTCTGTGCTAGGACCAATTTTATTATATTATACATGCTTCCCTTAGGCAGTATTATTAGAAAGCATTGCATCATCAGTTTTCATTGTTATGCAGATGATACTCAGCTTTACCTATCAATGAAGCCAGATGATGCACATCAATTAGTTAAACTGCAGGAATGTCTTAAAGACATTAAGGCCTGGATGACCTCTAATTTCCTGCTTCTAAATTCAGATAAAACTGAAATTCTTGTTCTCGGCCCCACAAATCTTAGAAACATGGTGTCTAACCAGATACTTACTCTGGATGGCATTACTTTGGCCTCCAGTAACACTGTGAGAAATCTTGGAGTCATTTTTGACCAGGATATGTCCTTCAATGCACAAAATAAACAAATATGTAGGACCGCTTTTTGCATTTGCACAATGTTTTTAAAATTAGAAACATCCTTTCTCAGAGTGATGCTGAAAAGCTAATTCATGCATTTATTACTTCTAGGGTGGACTATTGTAATTCGTTATTATCAGGCTGTCCTAAAAGCTCCCTGAAAAGTCTTCAGCTGATCCAAAATGCTGCAGCTAGAGTACTGACAGGGACTAGAAAGAGAGAGCATATTTCTCCTATATTGGCTTCTCTGCATTGGCTCCCTGTTAAATCTAGAATAGAATTTAAAATCCTTCTCCTCACATACAAGGTCTTGAATAATCAGGCACCATCTTATCTCAAAGACCTCATAGTACCATATCACCCCAACAGAGCATTTTGCTCTCAGACTTCTGGCTTACTTGTGGTTCCCAGGATACTTAAGAGTAGAATGGGAGGCAGAGCCTTCAGCTTTCAGGTGCCTCTTCTGTGGAACCAGCTTCCAGCTTGGATTCGGGAGACAGACACCCTCTCTATTTTTAAGATTAGGCTTAAAACTTTCCTTTTTGATCAAACTTATAGTTAGGGCTGGATCAGGTGACACTGAACCCTCCCTTAGTTATGCTGCTATAGGCCTAGGCTGCTGGGGGGTTCCCACAATAGACTGTTTCTTTTCATTCACCTTATTTACTTTGTTTATACTCCACTCTGCATTTAATCATTAATTCTTATTAATCTCTGGCCCAACCGGTCGCGGCAGATGACTGCCCCTCCCTGAGCCTGGTTCTGCTGGAGGTTTCTTCCTGTTAAAAGGGAGTTTTTCATTCCCACTGTCGCCAAGTGCTGCTCCTAGGGGGTCGTTTTTGACTGTTGGGTTTTCTCTGTATTATTGTAGGGTCTTTACCCGAAATACAAAGCGCCTTGAGGCGACAGTTTGTTCTGATTTGGCGCTATATAAATAAAATTGAATTGAATTGAATTCATCAGATATTATAGATGACTTAATGCTGTCCTCTTTATTTGTTGTGCTATGGTTACACTGTAAGGATTATTTTTGTTCATTAATTATGTTTCAGGAACAAAGATTTTTACCACAAAAAGCTTGGGGTAGTCGTGTACTCACAGTTGTTGTCACATCACAATGACTAAAAAAGTGAACATGCGACATCTTTAACTTGTGTGATTTCTTTGTTTTCATTTTAGTTTTAATTTCTGCATGTTTACTGTGTCTCCTGGATTAGTTATTCTGTGGAGTAAGAGCCTGAAAGTGTTGAGCACCGAACATCGAGGATGTTTGTTCTCATCTGGGCAGCTCTGCTTTTCTCTGTGAGAGGCAGTAATGCTGGCACAGGTTTGGATCTCCTCCTTTGTAATTCAGTAATTCTGCCGATATGATTTTTTTTCTTTTATACATTAATATATGAAACATGATAAACATTTATTCTCACCCAGAATTTATCCTAATTTAGTCTTCTTACTGTCATCTGTTGATTTTTGTGTCATTTTAAAAAGATCTTCTGTTAACCACACATATGTTAGACTAAGAAATGTGTGAAATTCTGCTTGTTGTGTCGACTACAGCATTTAAAAGCAGTTTATGTAAAACACCATTAGTCTGTATCTTTAATTAGATATCATGTTTACTGCTGTATACTAAATATTCTTTGTTACTGTCTTTATCTTCTTTGCACTAACAGGTTCCTCAGTCTCAGAACTGTAAAGAGAAACTGTGTTACTCTCAGTGAGCAAGAACTAAGAGCAGAGGCTGGACTCTGTGTTGTGATCGTGCTCTTTCAGGACTGCTGCTGCTTTTACCCCCAAACATATAGTTTGGTTCAAATGTGAAGCATCTACTGAAAGATGTGGTGATGCTGACATATTTCACAGCAACAAAAACACAAAGAAAAAGCCTCAGGCTGGATTTGAAGGACGAGTGTCACTTTTGGAGCCTGATGTGAGTCAGAACAACTGCAGCATCATCATTAATGATCTCAAACAGTCTGATTCTGGATCATATCAGCTCAGAGTTATTGGTGAGAACGAAAGAGTGGATTCACATTCATTACAAAAGCAGCTGTCTCTGTTACAGGTATGGAAAGCTTTTTAAAGAACAAATATGTAGAAAAATAGATATTCACTCTTGTACAACAACATACTTTATTTATAGAATGCCTTTTATTGTCATTATACAGGATGTACAATGATCTTAATGAAGTATTAATAACTTGGGGAATTTGTTGACCTCTGTGGTCAGCTGGTAGGAACTGCAGCAGTTCTTACTAACAGCCCAGAAAATATCCTCTTATTTGAGCTTGGATTTAATTCCTCTAATGCCCAGCATTTCCATTAGGTCTTCAGAAGCCCACAGTAACGATTCCCACACTGACAGAGGGACAGCAGGCCACACTGACCTGCATGCTCCTGGTCTCTGCTCTGGATCTGTTCCTGAAATCACCTGGACATGGAGAGGAGCAGGAGGGACTCACATTACAGAGAATCATTGCTTTCAAGACTGAGAGTGTGACAGCTTTCACACAGAGACACACCTCAACTTTGACCTTTAATGCGTCAGCTGAACATCACAACTCTGAAATCACCTGTAAAATCGGCTTCACAGGTGAAACAACTACAGAAGAGACTTCAGTTTGAGAGTGAACTGTGAGTAAAGTCTTAAATTTTGTTTCAGAAATCTATTTAATTTTAAAGCATCAACTTTAGTCTTGCAAGAAAGTTAGAAAGTCAAGAAAACTACACTGTTGTGTAATTTATATTTTGTCTCATAGATGTGAAGGAAGTTAAAATCACTGGTGTTACACGTGTGAGGGAGGGCGAGGCTCTGAATCTGACCTGCAGTGTTGAAAGTTTCCCTCCATCTCTGATTATGTGGAAACATCATAGTTCCAACACAGCCCACAGTGACACTGGATCATCTACACTTGTCATCAGTAATGTGACAGCAGAACACTCTGGACAGTACATCTGTACAGCAAAACATCTGACACAACTGTGACTTCATATGTTGAAGTGATTGTGACTTGTAAGTAGACAGCACTGATCTTGAAACTGAAATTCATATTTACACTACAAATATGCATGATTACATATGAATCTGTGTTTACAGGGTTTTCAAAGATCCTCGATGGCTCTGGATGTGTGCGTCAGTCAGAGGTTTTGTCCTGTGTGTGTATCAGTGAAGGGTTTCCTTTACCTACCATTAACTGGCCGCTCCTGAAGAACCACACTGAGTACTCTGTCATTACCACTGTGACAAACCACACAGTCAGCAGCACTGTCAGTCTGAGTGTAAAAAACCATGGCAACAGCACTGTTGAATGTGTCAGCAACAATGGAAATGGAGAAGAAAGAGAAAACCTGATCCAGAAAAACCTGTCTGGTATGTGTTCTCCAACTAAACAGTTTTCATCACTGCTTTTCATTTTTGACTACTGCATTTTTTAATGCAACTTCTGTAATTAGATAGTAGTTCAGTTTTGCAATACTGTATATAATAAAAGCAACATGCACATTCATCATTCAAAAATTAAAAAAACATTCAAAAAAGCCTTTTATAAAAACAGAGTAAAAGTTATTTTATTATATGCCTTAGTTTAGGTTCTTTGTACACCGTATTTTATTTTACATTACTTTATTTGCAATTATTTATTTTTGCATTTAAGAAACTGTTTTCTTCAAAATATGTTAATATGGCATGTAAACACAATAAAGTATTTCTCAGCCAATTACTTGATTAGTCAATGGAACAGTCGATAGAATACTCTATTACGGTAATATAATATTTAATAACTATATTATAGTACATGAAATTTTCCTCTTCTTTCTTCCTAAACATCAGTAATTTTGATTTGCAGGTAATTTTAGTGTAAACGGAGCAGTTCTCTTACCCATTGCTGTTGTATCGATCCTTGTGAATGTGATCTTTATAATCTACTTTGCATTCCTTTGGTGAGTTATTAAACCTACACTTTATGTTTAAAGGCTCTGTAGACACACTGGATACTTTTTAAGACTCAGTCTTCTTTTTTTCTCACACAGGAACTCAAGAAAAAAGCTTCAACCAGAGGACAAAGACAGTACATACATGTCCCTGCAGAAAACCCACAGATCATCAGAATATGATGTTATTTGCAGCCGCTGAAATAGCAAGTGTCACAGAGTGAAGATAATACTTAAACATGTTGTCCTTTAATGACAATCAGTGATCTGCCTGATCTTATTTCAACATGTGTAAGATTTTATTTATAATTACATTTAAATGTTTAAGCATGTGTACAATCTTATTTTACAACATTTAACTGATATTATTTTGCTTTCCACACAACACCTTAAACCCCAACTGCACCATCTCCTCCTCCACCTTCACACCTGACAGATTTTGCAGTATAATCATGATCAGCTGTTGTAGCTGGAACAGATTTTTATCCCAATTTGGAGATTTGAAAAAAGTTGAATCAAATAAAATTAAATCATTTTTAAAAATTGATTTTAGTAATGTTTTATCATGAAATTGTGGAAAAGTGGAAAATAAAACTACAGTTCACAGATGTTTTTCACTATTTCTTTTTGAAATATGATATTTGATTCTTGAGAAATTCCCTTTCCTCGTTACACAAAGTTTTGTGGTCTTGCCCTTTTTATTGTTTAGTGTGTGAATAATTTATTCAGTAATTATTATACAAGTTGTTTGTGGCTGCATTTACATTAACCTTATTTATGTGATTGAAGTCAAATAAATGGTTAATATCTGTCTCTTAAAATCTTCATAAAACAGTGATATAATAAATGGTGACTAAATATTCTGTCAAAGTCAGTTTCTTGCTTTACTCAAATGAGCAAAACAGCGCCTCCCTCTGTGTGGTGACCAAGGGTATTGCACTGCTGCACAGGGTGTTCAGTTAAGTTTGCTGAATTTGATATCCGTCACTTCATGAGAACTGGTTAGTATTCAGGAGGGGAAAATGTTGACGGAAATAAAAACACTACAGCAGCACGGTGGCGCAGTGGTTAGCACAGTTAGAGTAACATCTGGAATGTCTGGGTTCGATTCCACCTTGGCCCAGGCCCCTCCCTCTCTCTGTGCTCAGTTTGCATGTTCTCCCCGTGCTTGCGTGGGTTTCCTTCGGGTACTCCGGTTTCCTCCCACATTCCAAAGACATGCACTTACTAGGGTTAGGTTAACTGGCTACACTAAATTGTCCATAGGTGTGAATGTGAAAGGTTGTTTGTCTCTCTGTGTTGGCCCTGCGACAGGCTGGTGACCTGGGTGTACCCTGCCTCTTGTCCATGACAGCTGGGATAGGGTCCAGCCCCTCCGCGACCCTGAACAGGATGAGCGGAAGCGAATGGATGGATGGATAAAAACACTATACTTAAAAAAAAAAAAAAAGCAATACATGGAGTTAGTTGATTAAGCAGGTTAAATAATAATATAATGGAGTCACAATATTGACCAAATTTGATCATATAACAGTCCTTCATGATGGCAGCTGACACTGTGACAATCGTGCTGCCATTGTAAGAGACTTTTCTCATACAGGTATAAGAAAAAACAGTAAATGTTTGCATAATGTTTTCAGTGTTTTCACACTTTGTGCCTTTCGGCAGAGAGCAGTTAGTCGGGCATTAGTCAGAATTTTTTATATGTGAAAACTGCAAGCAAACTCTCAGTTTGGCTTTTATAAGGGGGCTGTATAAAAACAGTTTATCTTTAGCATAATTTGCTGATTTGCTAATTGTTGATAGTTTTGTAGTTTATTAAATATTCAGATTCTTAAATAAACACCACTGTGAACATGTTCAGTTCCCTATTCAAGTGACACTTGAACAGAGAACTATCTATTGAATAGAGAACTAACTATATCCTACCTAATTGTTTTGTGTGTGTATCTAATGTGAACTTTGTGTTACAATCATGTTTTCAATCTGCAATATGATGCTTGAATCAGCAAAGTATCAAAATAGTGGCGTTAATGCAAAACAAACAAAAAAAAGCAAAACAAAAAGTTGATTGAATAGGATCAATCAATTGAATATTTTATCCATTACACCACTTTGCTGTTCTGTGTGTGCAATTGTGTGTTCCTGCATGGAACCATTAGCTGTTTTGGAGCCCGGCTTTTTCACTACAGTTTATTTGCTCTCTCTCGCCTTCTCTCCCTCTCACACATACATATATGTAGCTATAATTTGCACCTCAAGTAGCCTACAAACATGTTTCCACATATACAGAGAGTAAAGCGTTGCCTTATAGGGTGTTAAAATAAGATCACACAACAACAGTGTTGTTACTGCAGAATGTAAATAGATTAAAAAAAGAGAAGTCCAAATATGTATAAATGTTTGTAGCTGAAATGGGGAGATGCTGAGAATTAATGTATTTAATCTGTCTCAATTATTTTTTTAAAAATGTGACTGTTTACTATTTTAATCAGTTTTGGGGTTGTTTCTCAAAGAAGTACTGTAATGTATTACACATTACTCATTACTTTTCATAAAAGTAATGCAGTATGTTAGGTACTGACTGTCTTGATCCTTTTTGACCCAGCGTTTTGTGTTTTGGGCTTTTGAACTCTTTCGATTTTCAACCCATTTCTTTTGCTTTTTAACTTCAATGGTCTTCTAATTGTAAATTCCTGCAGGCCACAGTTTCCATTAAAGGGTGTGTGTTTGGAGACATAATTAGTTAAATCATTCAGTTCAGCTCCTTGTTTTATATGAATATTGTCCCGTTGTCCACTACAGTGGACATGCTGAAAAATTTAATTAACAATACATTTTAAAAAGTCTAAATTGTGAGATTTTTCTTTGACACTCAAAGGATGTAGGAAATTAGAAAGAAAAATAAATTTGATGACACTTATTTTTCTTGGGTCCCAGGAGGATAGGATTAGAAGATAGATATTGCCCCCTGGTGCCCATTAAAAAGAATGCAGATTTAAGGGACTCCCATGTTGGCTTACGGTCTGGTAATTGTAAATTTCTGCAAGCCACAGTCTCCATTAAAGGTGTGCGTTTGCAGGGCACAAATAGAGAGAGAAGAGGAAGAGAAACTTCAGTTTAAAAAGTCAGCAGAGATCAGTACGGAGAGAAGAATGAAGACAAGCAAGACAAAACAGGTGCAACAAACGTTTATTATGTCTCAAAGTATCTTTTTAAAAACAAAAATCTAAATTTAAAGGCTTTTTCACTGTTATAGAAGTGTTGAGGAAATTAAGAGGCCATTATACAGACATCAGATATTATAGATGACTTAATGCTGTCCTCTTTATTTGTTTTGCTATGGTTACACTGTAAGGATTATTTTTGTTCATTAATTATTGTTTCAGGAAAAAAGATTTTTACCACAAAAAGCTTTGGGGTAGTCGTGTACTCACAGTTGTTGTCACATCACAATGACTAAAAAAGTGAACATGCGACATCTTTAACTTGTGTGATTTCTTTGTTTTCATTTTAGTTTTAATTTCTGCATGTTTACTGTGTCTCCTGGATTAGTTATTCTGTGGAGTAAGAGCCTGAAAGTGTTGAGCACCGAACATCGAGGATGTTTGTTCTCATCTGGGCAGCTCTGCTTTTCTCTGTGAGAGGCAGTAATGCTGGCACAGGTTTGGATCTCCTACTTTGTAATTCAGTAATTCTGCCAATACAAATTTTTTTCTTTTATATATTAATATGTGAAACATGATAAACATTTATTCTCACCCAGAATTTAACATGATTTTGTTTTCTTACTGTCATCTGTTGATTTGTGTTTTTAAAAAGATCTTCTGTTAACCACACATATGTTAGACAAGAAATGTGTGAAATTCTGCTTGTTGTGTCGACTACAGCATTTAAAAGCAGTTTATGTAAACACCATTAGTCCTGTATCTTTAATTAGATATCATGTTTACTGCTGTATACTAAATATTCTTTGTTACTATCTTTATCTTCTTATTTGAGCTTGGATTTAATTCCACTAATGCCCAGCATTTCCATTAGGTCTCATTCAGAAGCCCACAGTCGATTCCCACACTGACAGAGGGACAGCAGGCCACACTGACCTGCACTGCTCCTGGTCTCTGCTCTGGATCTGTTCCTGAAATCACCTGGACATGGAGAGGAGCAGGAGGGACTGAATCTCACATTACAGAGAACATCACTGCTTTCAAGACTGAGAGTGTGACAGCTTTCACACAGAGACACACCTCAACTTTGACCTTTGACCCTTCAGCTGACTATCACAACACCAATGTCACCTGCAAAATCCGCTTTACAAACAAATTAGCTACAGAAGAGACTTCAGCTCTGAGTGTGAACTGTGAGTACGATCTCAAATTGTCTCGTGTTTCAGAAATCTATTTAATTTTAAAGCATCAACTTTAGTCTTGCAAGAAAGTTAGAAAGTCAAGTAAACTACACTGTTGTGTAATTTATATTTTTGTCTCATAGATATGAAGGAAGTTAAAATCACTGGTGTTACACGAGGGCGAGGCTCTGAATCTGACCTGCAGTGTTGAAAGTTTCCCTCCAGCTGTTGTTGTGTGGAAAAAACAGAGTTTCAATACAAACCTTCAGAATGGCTCTGGATCATCTACACTTGTCATCCAGAATGTGACCGCAGAGCATTCTGAACAGTACATCTGTACAGTAAAACATCTGGATATAAGTGTGATTTCATACGATGATTTGATTGTGACACGTAAGTAGATGACACTGATCTTGTATCTAATTAAGTGCCTTGAGGAAGCTGTTTTTGCGATTTGGGCCGATATGAATAAAAATGAAATGTTTTTGTGAATCTCATTGTTTTTTAGTTCCATTTCTTCATGCGACTTCTGTAATTAGACAATCATATAGAATTCAAAACAATACAGACATTAACGGTTTTCATGTTATTTCCATTGTGCTCAGAGCAATCATGGGGTTTCATTTCATGTAGTGTAACTAATTTGTTGAGATGACCCTTTGGAAAAGTCAAAATTGAAATTAAGAACATTTTTCATTCACGGGTCAGTAAAAATATATGTGGGCCAGTAAAACTCACTGACCTAACATTACTTATTAACATCCACACCATCAGAATGTCCTTTTTTTTGCAGCAGGAAACTTTGCGTCCACACACAGGGCCGCATCAGTTCTGAGACTGCTGATATGTTTGCGTCTCTTCATTGCAGCCACCACATGCTCCTTTAAAGGCTTTACACCACGCATACTCATTCATTCATTAGCACACGCAGACGCACACACACACACACACGCACGGATGCAAGCATGCACGCACACACACACCAAAATGACCTCATCATGGAGATAAAATACTATCAGAATTCTTTTTGACTCCCCTTACTGTAAAAAAGCCTTTCACAAACACAGAGTAAAGGTTATTATATTATATGCTTTAGCATAGTTTCTTTGTACACATTAATTTAATTTACATTACTTTATTTGTGATTATTTAGTTTTTCATTTAAGAAAATGTTTTCTTCAAAAATATGTTAATATGGCATGTAAATACAATAAACAAAGTATTTATTATCCAATTACTCGATCAGTCAATGGAACAGTCGATAAAATACTCGATTGCTAAAATAATCAATAACTATGTTGTAGTACATGAAATTTTCCTCTTCTTTCTTCCTAAACGTCAGTAATCAGCATAGCAGGTGTAGAGCATGACAAGAATATTTACACTGTCATTTTGAATTGCAGGTAATTTTAGTGTAAACGGTGCAGTTCTCTTACCGATCGCTGTTGTATCGATCCTTGTGAATGTGATCTTTATAATCTACTTTGCATTCCTTTGGTGAGTTATTAAACCTACACTTTATGTTTTAAAGGCTCTGTAGACACACTGGATACTTTTTTAGACTCAGTCTTCTTTCTTTCTCACACAGGAAGTCAAGAACAAAGCTTCAACCAGAGGACAAAGACAGTACATACATGTCCCTGCAGAAAACCCACAGATCACCAGAATATGATGTTATTTGCAGCCGCTGAACTAGCAAGTGTCACAAAGTGAAGATAACACTTACACACATTGTCTTTTAATGACACACAGTGATCTGCTTGATCTTATTTCAGCATTGTATGGTTTTATTTATATATATTGCATTTAAATGTTTAAGCATGTGTACAATCTTATTTTACGACATTTAAATGATATTTTGCTTTCCACACAACACCTTAAACCCCATCTGCACCATCTCCTCCTCCACCTTCACACCTGACAGATTTTGCAGTATAATCACAATCAGCTGTTGTAGCTGGAACAGATTTTTATCCCAATTTGAAGAACTGAAAAAAGTTGAATCACATAAAATTAAATCAGCTTTTAAGATTGTCTTTAGTAATTTTTATTATGAAATTGTGTTGCTCTGAAGTGGAAATAAAACAGAACAGAAGTATACTGTTTGATTCTTGAGAAATTCCATTTCTTGTTCCACAAATTGTTTGTGGTCTTTCCCTTTTTATTGTTTAGGGTGTGAATAATTTATTCCTCATGACAAGTTGTTTCTTGCTACACTTGCATTAACCTCATTTATGTGATTGAAGTCGAATAAATACTTAACATCTGTCTCTCATTATCTTCATAAAACAGTGATATAATAAGTGGTGACTTGCTGACTAAATATTGTGTCAAAGTCAGTTTTTAATTTTAGTCAGTTAGTTAGTTGATTAAGCAGGTTAAATAATAATAATAATAGTCACAGTATTGACCAGATTTGATCATATAACAGTCCTTCATGATGGCAGCTGACAGTCATGCTGATAATCGTGCTGCCATTGTGAGAGACAGTTTTTCTTCATACACTGGTAAGTCAAACAAACAGTAAAACACAGGAAATGTTTGCATAATGTTTTCAGTGTTTTCACACTTTGTTCCTTTCAGCAGAGAGCAGTTATAATCGGGGATTAGTCAGTATTTTTGTGCATATGTGAAGACTGCAAGCAAACTCTCAGTTTGGCTTTTTATAAGGGGGCTGTACAAAAATACAGCTCATCTTTAGCATAATTTGCTGATTTGCTAACTGTTTGTGGTGTTGTAGTTTATTGGATATTCAGATTTCATGTTTTCAATCTGCAGCATGATGCTTGAATCAGCAAAGTATCGAAATAGTGGCATTAATGCAAAAAAAAAAAAAGAAAGAAAAAGAAAAAGAAACGGTTAATTGAATAGAATCAAAATTGAATATTATATCCATTACAGCACTTTGCTGTTCTGTGTGTGCATTTGTGTGTTCCTGCATGGAACCATTACTTATAAAATATCTTTTCCTTTTATTTGCTTTCTCTCTCCTTCTCTCCCTCTCACAAATACATATATGCAGCTATAATTTTGCACCTTAAGTAGCCTACAAACATGTTTCCACATATACAGAGAGTAAAGCGTTGCCTTGCAGGGTGTTAAAATAAGATCACACAACAACAGTGTTGGTACTGCAGAATATAAATAAATGTCTACAACTGAAATGGGGAGATGCTGAGATTAATGTATTTAATCTGCCTCAAAGATTTTTTTTAAGATCAGAAGGTAGGTGTCGCCCCCTGGTGCCCATTAAAAAGAATGCAGATTCAAGGGACTTCGATATTGGCTTAATTTTTCAGACCAGATGTCCATCTTTTACACTGTCTGTGGTTTAATGGGATTTATTTACTTATGTATTTTTTGTGCTGTGTATGCAGTTCATAGGAACTGCAACAGTTTCTGATAAAACTTTCTTTTCACATTTTAACCTTTTAACCCTGAACACCACAGCACCAATACTGCCTGTAAAACAGCTTACTGGTTAAACAACTATACCGAAATGTTCATTTAAAAAAATATTACTATCCAACATATTTTTCTGTCTTGGGCCTGTCCCAGTTTTGGTGTGGATGGTTGTACATTTTTTAAATTTTAGTTCTGAACAGCGTGCAATGAACGCTGTAAGTGATATCTCATGTTGTGCACACAGACCTGGGTAGAAAGAACAACAAGGGAGGAAGATCAGATCTCCTGTTTTAAATTCATCCAGCTTATTCTCACCTACAGGTCTGGCATTAAAAGAAGCAAACCTGTCTAAAAAACTATCAGCATGTGCCAGGACAGCAACAAGGAAGTGATGAGTGGGTTTGTTTTTCAGCAATATAATAATAGTGACATTACTGCTGAAGGATCACAGGGTAATTAATTATAATGTTAATGATATGGTTTGAAAAGATACCAGTATGATATTACCAAACATCAAAGGCTACATCATGACTGAAATTGAACATTGAATCAGATGAAAGGAACAAGACGCCTGGAGCAATGATGTAATGGAAGCTGTTCAAAGAGAACTGAAAAGGAAACTCAGGGAAGCACGATCCAGTTGACATGTATATTATAACTGATCCAAGTAAAGAAAAAATTATATTAAAAAGCTGCACACTAAAGCTTTGGTTATACTCAGAGACACATCAGCTGAGTAGTCACTGTTGTTGTACGCTACCTGGGGCATGTATGCGGTCAGTGCACTGTAATGTAAATGCTCCACAGACAAGCCCACATGCTCTTAAAAAACTGGCATCACATGGATGTCTGACCTTCATTCTCACATGCTCACAACCAAAAAAAAAAAATCAAAGAAGCAGGCATGCACAGCACTTATATAGCCAAGATGGCAATTAGTGTGTGGCCACCACAGGTGGTGGGTCTTAAGGAGTATCCACATCAGCTGCACTGTGGGGTCAGTCACTGCACACGTGGAATATATATGGTGAGGTGACTGATACTGTTGAAAAACCTCTTACTCTGTTTACTGCATTTATTAAATCTTTTGCATTAAAAACATGTCTGTTTGTGAAATGAAACAAATCTATAAAACTATATTAAAACATAGTAGATAAGATAAGATAGTGTTTATTTGTCACATGTGCAGTTATACACAGTACAATGCACAGTGAAATGTATATACACACACATATAAATTAGAAGAAAAAAAATAATTTACACTATACACGATACACTACATACTACACATTATACACTATATACTATACACACTTTACATGGAATTATAGAATATTATAATAATAATTTACATTGTACAATAATAGTCCAGTTTAGGGCTCAGAGTTGAGCAGACAGATGGCTTGTGGGTAAAAACTCTTTTCAGTCTAAGTCCTCAGGCAGCGGTAACACCGGCCTGATGGGAGCAGGGAGAAGAGAGAGTGTCCGGGGTGGCTGGGCTGTTTTAGGATCTTCATGGCCCTCAGCCTGCACTGCTTGGTGTAAATGCCCTGCAGGTTGGGGAGGGTGGTTCTCATGGTCCGTTCAGCTGAACGAACCATCCTTTTTAGGGCCGTGAAGTCCTGCTTAGTACAGTTTCCCATCCAGGTGGTGATGCTCCCAGTAGTTCCATATTCACTGTGTAAATTTAATCTGATTAATATTATAAACGGTGAAAAATGACTGCCCAAAGATTTTTTTTTTTTTAATATGACAAATCAAAATAGTTTTAGAAGTACATTTATTACATAAGTTGTGTTAAAAAGGCAGCATTAAATTGCATTTTAAAAAAAGAAATATAAGAAAATGGATCCATGACTATACTTTACATGCCATATGTCTGTCCTCCACAAAATATCCTATTATTCATTCTTCATCAAGCCAATACATGTCTAGAGATTTTGCCACTGATTTTCAGTCAAGTTCTTGTGTGATGTGACCTCTCAGCTCTTTTTTCTTTTTCTTCTTCTTGACAGCCACACTTCCATTGATACTATTAGACTCTGGTATGTCAACAAATATGACTTTAAACAGTGCTTATGCTGCTGATATGGTGTATGTAGGTTTAACACAGTAACTTAAACTGTTCATCAAAGTGACCAATCACATTAGGACCCTTCTTCCTTTGGGCTCCGCCCCCCAATTAGTCAAAAGTCAGTTAATTGGAGCAAGAATGACAACATGAGTGCATATAGCTGCCAGTACTAGTGTGAAACTGCAGCAGCATGCAGAAATCAGACTCCAGTGGCAATGAACACCTGCCGCCGTGAAATGAAATTATTTGCTTGTGATTTTAATTCCATACTTTGAACAGGAGATAGACTAACTAAAGGCAAGATGCTTCTCAGGTTCTGTGTCTGGTCTGATTTTTTTTCTTTTCTATTTCTTAGTCGTGACTTTCAGATATTATTCCTCTGCTGTAGATACATTTTTAGACTTGCCATTTTTTTTCCTGCACTTGTGCCATAAAAATGATTGGCTGTATTTAAATGTTTGTAAATGAATTTTTGGCCTATAATCCGTCAAATCCGTTCTTTATTTATCAGGGTATAAACTGTCATTTTTTTTTGTCTTTTTTGTGTGTGTCAAACTGTTATCTTTGGCATTTTGTAGATTCAAATAAAGAAATTGGAACAAATGATTTGTTTTTGTGACAAGTTGCTTGTAACAAAGTACCTAAAGAAACAATTCTTTGCTAAGTTTTTGGTTCTTTTAGACATAATACTGGTTCATCCCTTGAGTTGGTGCTCTTTTTTTATTATATAGTTGAATGATTTATGGGTCAGTGTGAAGTCACTTAAACAACATTCCTCTGAAAAGGGCAGGTACAGGGACTGGAGTAAACATGAGTGAAAAAGCAACCAATGTCCAAAGATCACTTTAACAAATTGGTCTGGCTCCTTCAAAATAAAATATAAAATGTGAGGGGTTGGCTCAAGACTTTATTATAAGTTGTATGTTCTTGACTTCAAATAGGACCCGAATGAGTCAGAACAATACGATATCATGAGATGGTGGGCATAAATTTCATGCCATTTCAAGAACACTTTGTTTCCTGTATAATATTCAGTTTTCTTAATCCCAGTTTAAGAAGAAGAAGAAAGAGCTTTATTTGTCACATACATTTACATGCAGTGAATTCATTCTCTGCATTTAACCCATCACACACATGGAGTATGTGTATACACACAGCACGGCATGGAGCAGGGGGCAGCCAAAGGGCGCCCGGGGAGCAACCTGGGGGGGGTGGGCTTGCTCAGGGACCCACAGTGCTGCCAGCCCGAGGATTTGAACCAGGGTCCTCTCAGTGACGAACCCTCTTCTTCTCCCCTAGGCCACCACTCCAGGCACTAAAAGACTGTTATATCTGTGGGACAGAAGAAAGGCAATTTGTTTTTGTATTATACAAAAAACCTCATTTTAAATGAGGCTGAGGATACTTTTATCAGACATAATGTTGGTAATCACAGCCCCGTGGGTCCGGTTTGGTTGAGTCATAGATTGGTTGAGTCTCACATGGTTCTGAGGTTAAAATCTTGGACCTCGAGTGCAAAGAAAAGGTTCGGGCAAATACAGAGAGCACAGCAGTGCCTTATAGTGTTAAAATATTATTGCACAATTGCTAATAATAACAGTAGAGCTCATGCACAATATAAATGGAAACAAAAAATGCTTAAATATGCAGAAGTGTTTGCAGACAGGCTGTAATCAGTTGTGGGGAAATCCTGAGAGAGAAATTCTTTTTATTAATCATTTAACTTCTTTAATACACTTAATGTTCCTCAAGGAACTTTTTTAAAATATTGCTGTTTACTATCTTATATGAGCCAATAGGAAAGCCCTTTATTGCAATTCAAAGTATGTGTTGTATGATGAAATGATGTAAAAATAAGCAAACAGCTCATGTTTTCTCTCTAATATTGTAGAGTCCAACTTGCAGTATAAAGAACATTGTAAATAAAATGTAACTGAGTGTACGAAACTTCATGAAGTGCCTTTACTGGAATGACAGTTTCTAAAAATTAGATTTTTCAGGAAAAAAT
The DNA here is from genome assembly GCF_007364275.1 of Archocentrus centrarchus. Lineage (NCBI taxonomy): Eukaryota > Metazoa > Chordata > Actinopteri > Cichliformes > Cichlidae > Archocentrus > Archocentrus centrarchus. The sequence continues at coordinate 7,457,834 of NC_044361.1, forward strand.
AATATTTTAGTCAGTGCTGAACATTCTGCGATAAAATATTGAAAGTGTTTTATAAGGTAAATTTATAAAATAAAGTGTATAAAGTTTGATGAGCTGCTGAAAAACTTCCTGAACTCCTGATGCAAGAAGAAGGAAAAAAGAAAAGCGAGTCGAGGAAGAGAAACTTCAGTTTAGAAAGTCAGCAGATGTTAGTGAGGAGAGAAGAGTGAAGAAGAACAAGACAGAAGAGGTAAAACATTTTAAAAATGGTTTCAAAATATCTTTTTAACAATGAAAATCTAAATGTAAAGGCTTTTTCACACCCATAGCAGTGCTGGTGAAATTAAAAGACCATTATGCAGGAATATGCATAATAATGATCTAATAATGATCTAATGTCTAATTAATGCTATTTAACTGTAAAAAATAGTTTTTGTTCATTAATTAATGTTTCAGGAACAGATGTCACAAAGATTTTAACACAAAAACTTATATAGAGTGTTGATGCAGTCACAGCTGTTGGTAAATACACACGGCATTTATTGAGATGTGTGATATGAACTGTTGAATTTTTCTTTGTCTTAATTTTAGTTTTAATTTCTGCATGTTTACTGTGTCTCCTGGATTAGTTATTGTGTGGAGTAAGAGCCTGAAAGTGTTGAGCACCGAACATCGAGGATGTTTGTTCTCATCTGGGCAGCTCTGCTTTTCTCTGTGAGAGGCAACAATGCCGGCACAGGTTTGTCTCAATCAATCAATCAATCAATCAATCAATCAATCAATCAAGTATATTTAACTTTTCCTGACCTGCATACAAATGACCGGTATTTATTCTCACCCAGGATTATCATAATTTTGTACCTCATAAATCTTCTGTTAGCACACATATTATAGACTAAGAAATGATTCTGATGAACAAAAGGCAGCTTATTTGAAACAGCAAAGTTATTTCAGTATCTTTAATTAGGCATGTGTATTGCTGTAACATGAAATGTTCACAGTCTTTAACTTTGCCTTTGCACTAACAGGTTCCTCAGCCTCAGAACACTGTGACAGAGAATACTGTGTTACTCTCAGTGAGCAAGAACTAAGAGCAGAGGCTGGACTCTGTGTTGTGATCCCGTGCTCTTTCAGGACTGCTGCTGCCTTTACCCCCAAACATATAGTTTGGTTCAAATGTGAAGCATCTAAAAGATCTTGTAGTGATGCTGACATAATATTTCACAGCGACAAAAACACAGAAAAAAAGCCTCAGGCTGGATTTGAAGGACGAGTGTCGCTTTTGGAGCCTGATGTGAGTCAGAACAACTGCAGCATCACCATTAATTATCTCAAACAGTCTGATTCTGGATCATATCAGCTCAGAGTTATTGGTGACCTGAACGGGAAAGAAGATGGATTCACATTCATTACAAGAGTAACTGTCTCTGTTAAAGGTATGAAAAACTTCTTCAAGAACAAATATGCAGAAAATATTTATTCAGTCTTTTACAACAACATGTTTAGGATTTTTATTATTTTAATGAAGTATTAATTTATTTTGTGTTTTTTTTTTAACCTCTGTGGGCAACTGGTAGGAACTGCAGCAGTTCTTACTAACAGCCCAGAAAATATCCTATTATTTGAGCTTGGATTTAATTCCACTAATGCCCAGCATTTCCATTAGGTCTCATTCAGAAGCCCACAGTAACGATTCCCACACTGACAGAGGGACAGCAGGCCACACTGACCTGCACTGCTCCTGGTCTCTGCTCTGGATCTGTTCCTGAAATCACCTGGACATGGAGAGGAGCAGGAGGGACTGAATCTCACATTACAGAGAACATCACTGCTTTCAAGACTGAGAATCTGACTGCTTTCACACAGAGACACACCTCAACTTTGACCTTTGACCCTTCAGCTGAATATCACAACACCAATGTCACCTGCAAAATCCGCTTTACAGACAAAACAGCTACAGAAGAGACTTCAGCTTTGAGTGTGAACTGTGAGTAATTTTAGTCTCAAAATAACTTCCCCCCCCTGAAGTCTACTGAATTTTGCAGAGTCAACTTTAATCTTGCAATAAAGTCATCATGTTAGGGAAACTACATGATTGTGTAATTTATATATTTTTATCTCATAGATTTAGAGGAAGTTCAAATCACTGGTGTTGAAAGTGTGTTGGAGGCTGAAGCTCTGAATCTGACCTGCAGTGTTGAAAGTTTCCCTCTATCTCTGGTTATGTGGTCCAAATTTGGTTCCAACACAAACCTGCACAATGACACTGGATCAGCCTCACTTATCATCCAGAATGTGACAGCAGAACACTCTGGACTGTATGTCTGCACAGCTAAATATATGAACAACACCCTCAAGCACGAAGTCAACATAACAGTGATATGTAAGTACACAACTTTGTGCTTGTGGAAAGAATAGTTATTGTACTGTTCATTTATTTTCCTATCAGGTAACTGATATTGCGAGTTTGGAGCAATCCAAGTCTCCTCAATAATTTCAGGAACCACAATTTTCTCCCTGACTGCAAGCATCTAAAACAACAAAACAAACAATGCGATCAGTGTGCAAAAGTTCACATTTTCTTTGTAGAGGAATAAGTATTTATTTTTTTCTTGCCAAGTGGATCTATGCCCGTTTTAATTTCTCCCTCCTTCCTGAAAATTGAAATGTGCTCCACAGATAAGAGGAAACCTCAGATCATCGGGAATACAGCTGTTAAGGAGGGAGATGCTCTGAATCTGACCTGCAGTGTTGAAAGTTTCCCTCCAGCTGTTGTTGTGTGGAAAAATCATAGAACCAACAGAGTCCTTTACAGTGACACTGGATCAGCTACACTTGTCATCCCGAATGTTACAGCAGAGCACTGTGGACAGTACATCTGTACAGCAAAACATCTGAACACAACCCTGGCTTCTAATATCAGTGTGACTGTGACATGTGAGTAGATGGGACTAATCTTCTGGAATGTCAAGTTCATAAAACAAATACTTTTATATTCCTTACAGACATATATTGTGATAATATAGATACTGTAAAATGTTCATATGTAATTATGAACTCGTAAGACCTGTCGATTGATTACTGTCCTCTGAGTCTGACACCTTTATATCAGGCTCAGTTTATACACTCTGAGTCCTGGAAGTGAATGGATGGATGGATGGATGGAAATCCTTAATTTCTAAGTAGGATTTCAGAAATGTACAGCAATTTTAGCCCTTTTAAATCAAACGTTTTATTCAGTACTTTTGTAGTGGACAGCAGGACTTATTAACTCCTGCTTTCAGCCTCTGTGCGTACATGGACTTCAGGAAACAGAGGGCTGAGTGATGCAGAAAGGATTTGACTTGTAGAAGGAGATTCAAACTTATTGCAGTGCACGGGAGGAGGGGATGACCACAATTCTGGGTACAGTCCTTTCTCATTCACTCAGCCCTCTGTCATATCTTGCATGTTCATTATCAGTGCAGTGGGTGACGTGCATCAGTGATGCTTTCAGGTTTGTTTCCTTTATCTTGTTACCAGTCTGATTGGTTTTAAATTGATTTCTTGTCATATTTTCTCCCCTTGTCTTAATTAAAAAACTGAAATGTGCCCCACAGATATGAGGAAACCTCAGATCATTGGGAATACAACTGTTAAGGAGGGAGACGTTTTCAATCTTTCCTGCGGTGTTGAAAGTTTCCCTCCAGCTCTGATTGTGTGGAGAAAACACACAAACCTTGACAATGGAACTAAAACTGATCTGCACAATGACACTGGATCAGCTTCACTTGTCATTCCAAATGTGGCAGCAAAACATTCTGGACTGTACATCTGTACAGCAAAACATCTGGACACAACAGTGACTTCTTATGTCAATGTGACTGTGATCTGTAAGTAGATGGTTCTAATCTTCTGGAATTTGAATTTCAGAAATCTGATACATAGGAAGATACTTTACTTTGGTCTCTTAACTACTGATAAGTGTTGTCATTTTAGTAACTGGCTAACTTAAAATGATGGGTGAATAAATTAATAATTAGTAAAGTATTAAACAGCATGTGTTACCAGAAAAACTACAATATGATGCTGTAGTGTTTCTAATACTCTGGAAATTTACTGAAACACTGAAACATCATTCTTCCAAAGATATTCTCTCTCTTTTGGTGTTTTGATAGTTGTAGTACAGAGCAATGGGGGGTGGGGGGGGGGGGGGGGGGGGGGATAAACCTAAACTATGTCATCAAAATGAACCCCGCAGCATAACAGATCCACTGAATTTCCTCACTGCATCATTGATGTTTTCAAGTGTTTTTTAAAATGCATTTATTTTTTAAATATATTTGATTATTATTTTCTTGCTCCTTATCAAATCAAATCAGATCAAAGTTTGTTTGTCACATGCATGGTCATACAGCTTACAACTAGCAGTGAAATGCTTTGACGACTACTCTTACACTATTGTACAAGATGAAGATATAACTAGATCAAAAAGTAATCAAAATGCGCATTGGGGTAAAATGGAGGTGGATTGATTAACAGGATATGGTCCAAATAAAATATATAAAAGTCTCTTAAATAAACTATTGAATTGTTTTCCACAGATAAAAGGGAACCGCAGATCATTGGGAATCCAACAGTTAAGGAAGGGGATGTTCTGACTCTGACCTGCAGTGCTGAAAGTTTCCCTCCAGCTCTGATTGTGTGGAAAAACTGAGTTCTAACATCAACCTTCACAGTGGTGCTCACGCTGACCTGCGCAATGACACTGGATCAGCTACACTTGTCATCCACAATGTGACAGTAGAAGATTCTGGACCGTACATCTGTGCAGCAACACATCTGGACACAAGTGTGACTTCTTATGTCAATGTGACTGTGACTTGTAAGTAGACACTGCCAGTCTTCATGCATCTGAAATGTATACACGTAATTGGCTATAGATCATTGTAGTCAGTCTGTACATTTTGTTAAGTAGTAATATTTTTAGGTTATATAATAGAAAAAAGGTTATTGCAGTCATAAATTAGTCTTTAATTATGTCTTCCAATAAACTGATGCACTCTCACAAACATAATTATATGGTGCTGGTTTGTGGAAGTCGCCATGTTCCCCCATCATATTTGAATACAGTGGCCGGGAATGGCATCTCCATTCCAGCTAAGTTTGTTTTACGTATGTGGCCAGAGACCAGCCACATTCATAGTAAGCCAAAGGTGGATGAGAATAACTCGTAGGCATCACAGCATGACAGAATTATTGGAAACACAAGTTCCATCCATCCATCCATTTTCTTCCGCTTATCCGGGGCCGGGTCGCGGGGGCAGAAGCCTAAGCAGAGAAGCCCAAGCTTCCCTCTCCCCAGCCACCTCCTCCAGCCCATCCGGAGGGACCCCAAGGCGTTCCCAGGCCAGCCGAGATACACAATCTCTCCAGCGGGTCCTGGGTCTACCACGGGGCCTCCTCCCAGGAGGAGGCCCCGTGGAAACACAAGTTAATTCTTAATAATTTTAATTGTTTTCTTGCTCCTTATCATAAACTACTGAAATGTGTTTCACAGATAGAAGGAAACAGCAGATCATTGGGAATACAGCTGTTAAAGAGGGAGATGTTCTGAATCTGACCTGCAGTGTTGAAAGTGTCCCTCCATCTCTGATTGTGTGGAAACAACTTAGCTCCAACACAAACCTGCACAATGACACTGGATCAGCTGCACTTGTCATACAGAATGTCACAGCAGAACATTCTGGACTGTACGTCTGCACAGCTAAATATATGAACAACACCCTCAAGCATGAAGTCAACATAACAGTCATCTGTAAGTACACAACTTTGGGCTTTCAGACAGAAGAGTCACCTTTCTGGTACCTGAAATTCAGAGCTCTCCAATTCTAATAAATATCATTTCCAATTCTATGCTAAATGTGTGATGCCATTTTTTAAAACATTGATGCTCTTGACGGTAGGTATTATAAAAACTGCTGAACTATCCTCCACAGACAAAAAGACACCTGAGCTCATTGGAAATACAACTGTTAGGAAGGGAGATGTTCTCAGTCTGACCTGCAGTGTTGAAAGTTTCCCTCCATCTTTCATTATGTGGAAAAAACTTTCCAACACAAACCTTCACAATGGAACTGACCTACACAATGACACTGGATCAGCTACACTTGTCATCTATAATGTGACAGCAGAACACACTGGACAGTACATCTGTACAACAAAACATCTGGACACAACTGTGACTTTACACGTCAGTGTGACTGTGACTTGTAAGTAGACAGCACCTAACTTGAATGTGAAGTTCAAATATGCAATAAAATCACACCTTCTCTTGTTTTATGATTCTGATTATTGTTTACAGGGTTTTCAAAGATCCTCGATGGCTCCGGATGTGTGCTTCAGTCAGAGGGTTTGACCTGTGTGTGTATCAGTGAAGGGTTTCCTTTACCTACCATCAAATGGCCGCTCCTGAAGAACCACAATGAGTACTCTGTCATTACCACTGTGACAAACCACACAGTCAGCAGCACTGTCAGTCTAAGTGTAAAAAACCATGGCAACAGCACTGTTGAATGTGTCAGCAACAATGGAAATGGAGAAGAAAGAGAAAACCTCCTGATCCATAAAAACCTGTCTGAAAAACATGGTATATGTTCTCCAACTAAACATTTTTTTAATGTGAACTCTGTAATTAGACAATTAACATGAACTTTTTTCATGTTTGCTTCAATTGCAGAGCGGTCGTCTGGTTTTAGGCTGCGATACACAAAAGTCATCATTGCCTTTTTGACTGTGGTTCTTCTTTCAGCAATCGTTTTTTGTTTGGCCAGGAATTCCTACAGGTTTGCTTTTGTAATTCTTGCAACGTTTTCTCTGTAGATAAATTGAACACATAATAATTTTTGTAAAAATGCTCTTTTCTCCAGAAAAAAACAGAAGAGCTCCAGAAATTCAGATGAGGCTTTGGAGATGGAGACGCATCAAGATGATAAACTGGTATTTATGTTCAGTTTGCTTTTTAAAATATATTCATTAAAACATGAGTTTCTGCACAGATGTTTAAAATACTGAAGTGTCCATGTTTTACTCTTTGGGGTTTTCCTGTTTGTTCTCAATGCCTCCAACGTTCTGCAATTGTAAGGAATTGGGTCAGTTTTCAATACATTAAGAACATTTTGTAATATGTGGTAGTATTTCAGATATTTTAATGAGTTTTTGTTTGTTTACCATTGTTTGAATCAGAAGCTGGGATGTAACCAGAAATACAAAATTCTAATACATTTAAATTGGCACAAAGAGTTGCTCTTTGGAGGGACTCACTGAGTCTGAGAAGCAATGACTCTGCAAGGGTCCCGTCTGAACACAGCACACAGGCTGTCATGTATCGATGTGGCAGGCAAGGCAGAGGACCCCAATGCAGGACTCAAAGGCGAAAGCTGAACTTAAATTTAGGCTTTATTAGTGAGAGTATAAACAAAGGCAGGGCACAAACTACAAAATAACAAAACTAGACTAACTTGACATGATAGTAAACAGGAGTCAGGAATGGAGCACACAGGAGGAAACTACTGACGTCAAGGACGTGACAAAGACAAAAAGCAGACAATAAATACACAAGGGCTAATGAGGGCAGTGACAACAGGTGGGGATCACAGCTGAGCATAAGGGAAGCAAAACAGAACACAACACACAGGGACAGAAAGCCATCAAAATAAAACAGGAAGCAAGACAAGGAAACGGATTTGACATATAAGGAGGCACGCACACAAAGGGAACCTAAACATGACTAAACAGAAACCTAAACACAACACTCCAGGAAACGAAACTAAACATGAGACATGAAACGCAAGACAAGGGAATAAGACATGAGAAACAAAACAGATAGAGGAACACTGACAGAACAGGAGGATGTGGGAATCAGAACATAAGCAGGATAAAGGTAATAAAACAAAGACGCAAAGAAGGAAATAAAACTTAAATCAAAGTCTAACCAAAACACTGGGTCAGTGGACCCAGGATCATGGCACAGACACAGTATACCTGCACTTAATCTTTGTTCAAACAACAATACCAAGAAGACACAAGTTAATAACTAGGTCACTGATGCTGAAGCATTAATGTAGCAACTCATGGAAGTGCAAATCCATGCAACATTAATTTTATGCATAAAGAGCTTACAAAGAGTTAAACCTGAGAATATGAAGCATCGCAAGTTTCTGTCACAGTTGGCACCATGACTTCTTTAATTACCATGATTACAAAAACAAAACAGAACAAGAAAAAAAGCAGAAGTGTGAAGTAATTCACACTTCAAGCTGATACAGAAAAAAGAACTTTTTCCTGTATGAATCAGTAAGTAAATATACCACATAGACATGAATAACTCATATTATTTACTTTGTAACTAACACGTTTATGACTGTCAAGACAATCAGACCCTGAACTCAAACAGTGAGCCAAACAAAGTGGAGCATGCTGACACTGATGTTTTCCCCCCTGCTGAACAGAAACAGAGTCAGGGAGGCAGCAAGGAGGCAAGAGAGCACGAAGACAGAGTGTGCTGAAATGAGAAGATGATGGTGGAGATTAATCACCGAACCACAAAGGAGGAGATGAGGCCGTGTACTCCACTGTGAATGATATAATTGATGAAATTTGATTGTTTTATGGTTTGGGATAAAGATTATTTGATCTAATTGGATGTGATGAACTGATGATTTTTTGTGATTTTTTTGTATTGAGTCCCACACAATTAGAATGTGGTGAACTGACATAATTTCTCTTCTTCGGCCTCATTTAATTTTTAAAGTATTTCATTCACACATATTGCATTGCATAAAAACACTGCATAAAAAAATCATGATCATTTAATGTGATTTGTCATTTAATGTAACACAAATCTGTTGCTTAATGTTCAAATGATTTCATTATGTTTAGGGTAGTAGTTTCACCTGTAACTCCAACTTGACTTTTTAATGTCAAAAAGATTTCACATGAATACTTTTATTTTAGTACTTTAAATATATTTTCATGCTAGTAATTAAGCAAAATGTTTCTATTTCTACTACTACTTAAGTGCAAATACTACTACTTTTGTTGTATTATATGCTGACTTCAGTCAATGATAAGTATATTTTGTTCACTGCTCAGCTTTAACTGATTCTACCTGTAATATTAATGCTAAATGGTTTTAAAACCAGCAAGACAATAAACGAAGCATACTTCATTAACCAGCGTCTGTATTTCTCAGTATTACACAATTGCAAAAGTGGACTTCTAATAAGTTCACAATAAGCATTGTTTTTATATTACATTTCAAACTAGTGAGTTCACAACACAGGCGGTGTGGTGGCCTCACAGCTAGAAGGTCTGGGTTCAAATCCACGTTGGCTTTTCTGTGTGGAGTTTGGATGTTCTCCCCGTGTCTGAGTGGGTTTTCTCCGGGCACTCCAGTTTCCTCCCACAGTCCAAAGACATGCAGTTAGTGGGGTTAGGTTTATTGGTGATTCTAATTTGCCCATAGGTGTGAATGTGAGGGTGAATGGTTGGCTGTCTCTCTGTGTCACTTTTTTTTTTTTTTTAAACCTGTCCTGTCTGGCAGCTTGAGGAAGCAAAATTATTGTCTGCATGCTCTGTTGTGCCAAACAGAAACCTGAAAAACAAACAGCACCTGAAAAAGAAGTATCGAAAAGAAAACAAGCATATACTGTTGTTCTGTTTGTGTGTGTGTGTGTGTGTGTGTGTGTGTGTGTGTGTGTGTGTGTGTGTGTGTGTGTGTGTGTGTGTGCGTGTGTGTGTGTTCCATGCTCCATGCTGAAATATATACAACAAGACCCCTGAAGACTAAGAAGACTACCCCTGGAATGAGAGAGCTAGCTAATTGGCTCAGTAAGTACCCCCATTTTCCACACCCCACCACAGGGCGACAGAGAGCAGGCCCGGGGCCTGTGACAACAGCACCCCAGAAAAACGCCAACCCTGAGGCCAGCAACTCCCACCCACAGATACACACATACACACACGCAAGAATGGCCCCAAGACAAACCAGTCTGAGTCCAGGACAAGCAGCTCCCAACCCTCCCATGCTATCGCTCAACTGGGGACAGCCGCTCCCTCACCTGATCCCCCTCCCAGGGAATTTCATTCCAAGAGCTTCAAGAAAAGACATGATTGCCATGTTTCATTACAACATCATTCATACTAACAGACTGAATATCCCTAAAGAATATGTAAGAAGTAGAAGAATGGATTATGTTTGCAAAGAAACAGAAATTTGTCATGTAGGATATCCATGAATGTGGGATAAATTTCACAAAGCCTCAATTTCTCGTTTTTTCAGTGTAAGAATGATGAACCTTTGAACAATTTACACCTCTACATGCTGCAGCAGGGACTGTGTAAATTCCTATATTCAGCTAAGTGAGCAATGAAGACAGAATTTCCTTATCCCTTTGTTATTGTGGCTTTTTCTTTTGATAATCTTTCCTGATAAAACTCCCTGCATTATTGAAGAGTTACTGAAAACAATCATGATGACATCGGTGTGCAAATATGGACCCACTTCAGGGATTTATGCTCTACAATAAAATGTAGTTTCCTTTTAGATGTTTTATTGGACAAAGATACATGATCTTTAAACATTGATGTGATCACTCCAAAACAGTTTTTATAGGAAAATGTTTTCATTTGGGTCAAATATTAACTGAATTTTTCAGGGACAGTAGCGTCTACTTCTCTTTGGGTGGTTTGTCAAAGCATAATTATATGATTTATTTCCAGTTAAAGAAAAAAAACTCTTGGTAGTTTAAGGTTATTTTTAATGGTCTCTGCTCATTCATATTACTACCATATTTATTATATTATTGTTTATTTTAGTTATATGTTGTTATTTTGCTTCCTGTGACCATACATCATCCTTCATTTTTCTCTGTATTATTGTAGGGTCCTTACCCACAATACAAAGCACCTTGAGGCAACTGTTTGTTGTGATTTGGCGCGATATAAATAAAATTGAATTGAAATTGAATTGAATTACTCACCAGAAGGGGGCAGAGTAAGCCATTTGTGGCACATTACTAGTCATATAGATAGTGAGGTCTGTCTGGTGCTGCCTCACTGCAGCTTTTGTATTTTTTCTGTTCTTGTATGGTGAATTAATAAAATGTTTTATTAAAGTACATTCGTTCATTTAACATTTTATACCTCTAATGCTGTTAGTCTGAATGGTGCAACACAAGCAGGTTTCTGTGGACTTAATTCATGTCATATGAAGCATGAAACAAAATAGAATTCTAATTTAAATGGAAAAATGTTTAGACACTGGGGAAATATAATTCTCACTCATAATGCTCCATGCTGAAATATATACAACAAGACTAAAGTGCTAACTCAGTTAAATTGAAAAAAAAAACTTTATGTCAACCATTGCAATTAATAACTGGTGATTTTATTATCCATCCATCCATTAGCTTCCACTTATCCTGTTCAGGGTCACGGGGGGGCTGAAGCCTATCCCAGCTGTCATAGAGCGAGAGGCAGGGGACACCCTGAACAGGTCGCCAGCCTGTCACAGGGCTAAGACAGAATGAGAGACAACCATTCACACTCACATTCACACCGATGGGCAATTACAATATACAATGTACTCATGTACATTGTATATAGTGTTATTATTAGTAGTATTAAGGTTAATCTTGATTGTTGATTTTATATATATTTATATTCTTTTCTTAATAGTGTGAATTATTATATTTTTACTTATATTTATAATAACTGCGGCTGCTGTTACACCCAAATTTCCCCTCTGTGGGACAATAAAGGCTGTTTCTTCTTCTAGAATAACCAGTTAATAACCAGTTAGAATAACCCCACTAACTGCATGTCTTTGGACTGTGGAAGGAAACTGGAGTACCGGGAGGAAACCCACTCAGACACGGGGAGAACATGCAAACTCCACACAGAGAGATTTTATTAATGAATACAACTTACTTTATTTAGAAGTGCATTTCATCTTATTGTCCTCTAACATTTAGTATATCTAAAAGTTACAGGAAAAATGATATTTCACTACGTAAACCATGCTCACTCAGCCTACTGACCCACTAATAGTTGTCTTCGGCCACTGAGAACTGCCTAACATTAGACAAATACTCTTGACAGTATGTATATTATCAAAGCTAGACCACAACCCCACCACCAAATGCTAATGGGAGTCTCAGCTACACCATGGGCACTAACCAGAGGTGCAGTGCCGCTGGTGTGCTAGCACAGTCAGTTGCATATTTCATTCAAGAAACCCAATAAAAACAATATGAGTGGTCAAAGCTCTCATCATGATATCTAGGGCCAGATTTAATGGGTCTGCATCTGCCAAAACCCACTTTGGCATCAAAAAAGCTGCAGCCAGGTTTACTAAAGAGGTACAGTGTCAGTTTTACCACAGAAACCCCCACAACAAATTAGAGTGATGATGCATTTGCAAAAATGCGCCCGTGGGAGAGGAAAGTTGTTTGGGTGATCTACATTAATTTATATATAAATGTGCAGTCAGTTCATTTCAATAATTACCCACCAAGAGCAACACAAAGCAGTGGCTTAAAAACAGAACAGACTTGAAGACTGAGTGTGAGCTGGTGAGTGATGTCCTAACAAAAACAATACTGTTTAAGTGCAGGTTTTATGCATGTATTTATCTCTAAAAACATCATGACAATTAAGATAAATGACTAAAAAAAGCTGAAGGAAAATCAACATTTTTTTGATGTAAGGAATAAGTCCGTTGATAGTGTAGTGTCTGAAACACCTATGTGAAACTGCATTTATGTTGTCTCCTAAAGGTGTAAGAAAATTCCAGCAAGGGGCCTTTCAGTTTGGGAGCTCATCTTCACTGTTTATCTTTACCAAATATGGAAAGTTGTAAAACTGGGGGTCTCTGAGCCCCCCGAGGAAAACAGGTAGAAACCAGTCTATGTGCAACAATGTGTGTACTGTACCAGATGTTAAAGCATATATAAGGCTGTAGCTTTCTTTGTTCAGGGTGCAGAAGATCATTGGCCTTCCTTCTCACCCAGATGTCTCGAGCATCTGTATTTTGACATTGTCTTTTTATAATAAATCTTATGTTATTCTATAAAGACTGTGTTGACCAAGAATTCCTTCAAACACAACATCATGGCATCAAGATCAAGAAACCACAATAGAAACTGTGTGGATTGTGTGAAATCCTGAGGACTGAGGCTCAGGAGAGCTGCATTATTAAATACAGACAGCTGACCTGTATGATGTGTAGAAGAACACAAAACATCCTGGTATTAATGATGTGAATTAATGCGATGTGCTATGTGCATAGTTTCTTCTGCAGCCACTATTAGATATTATAGGATTTAGACATTAATCTGCCACACAGTTCCATTATAGCTACATTTTGACAAACATTTCAGTAAAGTATGTAATGACTTGAATGATGTCTCTTCTATTTATGCTGTAGTCTGACATAAACCACCTAATATTAAATGTGGAAAAGACTGAGGAGATTATTTCTGATACATGTAATGTTGGTGATCAAAATCCTGTGGGTCCAGCTTTGCAAAGTCATTCTCACACACACACACACACACACACACACACACACACACACACACACACACACACACACACACACACACACACACACACCGAAATGTTGCATAGTTCTTGTGTGAAACTTGTGCAAACAAGAAGTTCGCACAAACACACACAGGACAACAGTGCTTAAATGAGATAATACAAGAACTGTTAAGAACAGTATAGATACCACACAACATAAATATACACAAATAAATTCTAAATATGCAAAGTCTCTGCAGAGAGGCTGAATGTGGATGAAATGGGAAAATACCAATAGAGTTCATTTTAAATTCTTGAAGTTCTTTAGTGCATTTGATCTTTCTCAATACCTTTTTTAACATTACTCTATTATTTTAATACATGTAGATATGAATTACAGTGGTATGAAAGGCCTTTAATGGCAGTACAATCATGGTGTATGTGTTAAGCAATGGTGAAGTGATAGAAAAATAAGCTAAATGCTAATGTTATAGGTTCCTTACCTTACACTGTAGAGCGCCCTTGAGACAACTGTTGTTGGGTTTTAGTGCTATATAAGTAAAACTGAAATGAACTGAACTGAATGCATGACATTTGCAAATGGAGGGAACAATAACAAAAGCCAATCATATTGAGGCATACCAGTCATCTCCTTGTTGTATCCATCCCCGGTGATGGATACACCAAGGAGATGACTGGTTTTGCCTCTTTCATCTCCTCATACAAGGAGATGAACGAGGCAAAACCATATAATTTATGCATTATTCATAGCGCTGCACCCAGAGGTTAAAGTGCAGATGTCTGTAAGTTGCGGTCACGGTACTTCTGCATCTTGCTAACACTATGTTAAATGTTTCACACACTGCCAGATTAAGGCCTCGTGTAGCTAAAAAATCAATTTCCTTAATCCCAGTCCCCACAGGAAATTCTGTCCACTACACCACCTCACTATCCTATGTGCGTATTGGTATTTGTGTGAGTGAATGGAACTATTAGCTGTAATGTCTCTTTTCCTCTCTGTCTGTATTTGATCTCTGCTTTTTCTCTGCAGTTTATTTGTTCTCTCTTACAAACACCCTGCAGCTGTAATCTTGCACTTCAAGCAGGCTGCAAACAAAAGGTTTCCAGAGACACAGAGGGCACAGCAGAGCCTTTTAGGGTGTTAAAATAAGATTGCAAAGCAGTTTCTAATTAAAGTACAGACTCCACAGGATGTAAATAGATGCAAAGCAAAAGTAGAAGTATTTGCAGAGAGACTGTATGCAGCTGAAATATAGAAATGCTGAAAGAATATCTGTCAGATCTTTTTGGATGTTTAATGTATTTGATCTGGATTTTAATATGCGTTTTACTATGTTAAAGTGCTGTAATATTGATATACCAGTTCTACTGGTATGTCAGTTTTCAAGATAATATATTAAAAAAAATCATGTATGTAAGATATATAGTGTGATATAAGACTGTCTGTAAATTTCAGTGCTGTGCTGAGAAGCTTCCTGATTTTTGCAGCAAAAAGGAGGAAGACAAAGAAAAGAGGAACAGAAACTCGACATTAAAAACTCAGAGATTGCTGTGGAGAGACGAGTGAAGAAGAGCAAGAGAACTGAGGTAAAAAAAAAAGTTTTAAAACTATAAAGGAAGACTTTTTTTACATGTATTTCACTGCTAATAAAAGTAAGAGCCGACTGAGATGGAAAAAGCAAAAATGGTGTTGGATGGATGGTGTTGATTGATGGAGTAAAGACTGTTATGTATTCATTATGTACTACAAAATAACTGAACTTTCCTTTGTTTTAATATCCACATGTTTACTTAATTTGCTGCATTAAAGTTTGTCTCTGAAGGGAGAGACTCGACGTGCTGTGGATCAAATCAGGATGTTTGTTCTCATCTGGGCAGCTCTGCTTTTCTCTGTGAGAGGTTTGGATCTTCCTTAAAATTTTATAATTCTGCTGATATTAAATAATCTTTTAACATTTGTATGTAAAACTGTTTTCCTGACACACATACAGCTTATAAATATTTCATTTCAGCCTGAATTTATCATAATTTAATATCTTTACTGTCATCTGTTGTCTTGTGTGCCATTTACAAATCCTTCAGTATCTACACACAAAAAGGGCTAAAAATGTTTAAAGTTCTGATTGTTGTGTGGACTACAGCACAAACAAGCAGCTTATGTAAATAACAAAGATCACTGCAGTATCGAACAGGGTAATTATCGTGAACGAAAATGAAATTTAAAAAAACATTTTTGTTAACTGAAATAAACTATAATAAATAGTATAACTATAAACTATTAGACTGCAATGTAAAATCCAAAACCTATTAAACCCTTGGTATAAAGAATCAGACATTTTTATTGCCTAAAACTAAACACAGTCCATTTCATCTCCTCATTTGCATTAACAGGTACCTCAGTGTGGGGAAATCCATATTGTAAAGATGAATACTGTGTTACTCTTAATGAGCGACAACCAACAGCAGAGGCTGGACTCTGTGTTGTGATCCCGTGTTCCTTCATGACTGCTGCTGGTTTTAAACCCCAACATTTAGTTTGGTACAAATGTGAAGCAAAAAAACCCAAATGTCCTAATCCTTTCATGATATTTCACACCAACAACAGCATTAAAGTTCAGTCTGGATATGAAGGACGAGTGTCACTTTTGGAGCCTGATGTGAGACAGAACAACTGCAGCATCATCATTAATGATCTGAAACGGTCTGATTCTGGATTGTATCAGCTCAGAGTTAATGGTGAACTGAAGAGGGAACAAGATGGATTTACATTCATTCCTAAAGTAAATGTCTCTGTTAAAGGTATGAAACACTAGACAAACAAACAACCATACAGAGAACAGAGCTGCTGTTCAACAACATATTTAGTATTTTCATTATCTCAGTGAAGTATTTGTTGACCTCTGTTGGAACTATTACAATCCTTAATAGAATTTGTTGTAGTTGAAGACCTGAAGCTTTTTTGTTTGTTTGTTTTCCAAGTTCACTTGACTTCACTAATGTACCGTGTTCCCATCAGGTCTTAAACAGAAGCCCACAGTAACGATTCCCACACTGACAGCAGGACAGTGGGCCACACTGACCTGCACTGCTCCTGGTCTCTGCTCTGGATCTGTACCTCAAATCAGCTGGACATGGAGAGGAGCAGGAGGGACTAAATCTCACATTACAGGAAACATCACCTCTTTTAGGACTAAGAATACAACTGCTTTCACACAGACACACACCTCAACTTTGACCTTTAATGCTTTGGCTAAACACCACAACTCCAGAATCATCTGCAAGATCAGCTTCACAGGTGAAACAACTACAGAGAGAAGTGCAACTTTGAATGTAACCCGTGAGTACTATCTTCACTGTTCTGTTGAATTTTGCAGTGTTATTGAAGAAAAGTCAGGAACTTATGTGTAATTTGTCCTTTGTGTCATAGATGTGAAGAAAGTTAAAATCACTGGGCCTAAAAGTGTGCAGGAGGGTGAGACTCTGAATCTGACCTGCAGTGTTAAAAGTTTCCCTCCATCTCTGGTAATGTGGACTAAAATTAATTCTGACATAAACCTGCACAGTGACTCTGGATCAGCCTCACTTTTCATCCAGAATGTGACAGCAGAACATTCTGGACTGTACGTCTGCACAGTTAAACATATGAACACCCCCCTGAAAGATAACATCACTCTAACAGTGATATGTAAGTACACTATTTTTATTTATTTCCATCCGGCAACTGAAACACAAGTTTGGACCAATCCAGTTCCCCTGAATATATTATAAATCCACCCTTTAAATATATGATCTCAACTTCTGGGCACTTTGGTTATGAAATTTTAGACACTGATTCCTTTGACTACAAGCCAGAAACCAAGTGTGGACATGGACAGCTTTTCTTTGTAAGGCTGCTTAATAAAGGGGGCATTTCTAGCAAATCCTTTATTTGTTGATTTAATGAAATTATTACTGGTGTGTGTGTGTGTGTGTGTGTGTTTGTGTGTTTAAGAGATATTTGAAATCTTCTATGAAATTCTACAATAATCAAATTGCTACTCTTCTGTGGCACTTTGTGTCTTGCATTTGCTAAACACAGATGATCAGATTGCCATAATGAGCAGTGTGGCAGGCAGGTCGTGGACTCAAACACACAGCTTTATTGCTGATTCCTCACAAAAGACATGGAAAGCTTCTAGAAGTATAATCAAACTCACTACAACACAGAACAGGAGACCACACTACCATGAAGGGCAATGCAACAGAGAACTAAGGGAAATGCAGACAATATACAGTATACACACACAGGACAATCAGGGAAATAGGACACACCAGGGAGCACAGCTGAACAGAATCACACTAACAAGGCAGAGGACGCAAAACTTAATACAATGCACAAGAAACACAGACTAGCAAAATAAAACAAAGTAAGAGACAGAAACATTGACCTGACAAGACATGTGAAACTTCTGGAAACCTGATTGCTGAAACGAATTAAACAGCCACTCAAGAGAGCAATGAACTTAAACAAACAATTCAGGTGCCAAAAAGTACAAAAATAAACAAAAATACAAACAGAAGTCCAAATCTAGAACGCTGGACCCAGGACCACGACACAGGTTAGTTAATTCTTAACATCAGCAGCCTTCCATCCTTGCAGGCTAGCATTTATACATCTGTGCAGGAACTGATAACACATTTCTCTGGTAGAATGGTTATAACACATACAGTGCTACAGTGCTTAAAAAAGACTTGTGCTCCACAGACAGAAGGAAACCTCAGATCACTGGAAATACAGCTGTTAAGGAGGGAGATGTTCTGAATCTGACCTGCAGTGTTAAAAGTTTCCCTCCAGCTGTGATTGTGTGGAAAAAACGTAGCCCCAACACAGACCTTCAAAATGGAACTTACACTGACCTGCACAATCACACTGGGTCAGCTACACTCTTCATCCCAAATGTGACAGCAGAACACTCTGGACAGTACATCTGTACAGCAAAACATCTGGATACAACCATGACTGTACCTGTCAATGTGGCTGTGGCT
Organism: Archocentrus centrarchus; assembly: GCF_007364275.1. Lineage (NCBI taxonomy): Eukaryota > Metazoa > Chordata > Actinopteri > Cichliformes > Cichlidae > Archocentrus > Archocentrus centrarchus. Next base: position 7,476,425 of record NC_044361.1, read on the forward strand.
TGTAAGTAGATAGCACTAATCTTTTTGAATGTGAAGGTCAGAATTATACACAGTCAGACATTTTGGTCTATAATATTGTGAAGTGTTTGTATGTAAGTAATTGGCTTTTAAAGTTTATCACTTAAAGATGGGTGATTAAATGAAAACCAAATAAAAGCACACATAAGTTGACTGAAAATCTATTGGAGAGATGGAACACGATTCTTCTAAAGGACATTCTGTCTTTTGGTGTTTTAATGATGATGGGAGGGGCACTCTGAGGCACAGGTACAGGTAAACAATTCCAACAAAACATACCTTACAGGATAACCGGTAAAGGTTGGACTTTATTCTTCATTTTATTACCCATCTGTATTCTTATTAATGTAATTTTCTAATTTCTTGTACTTATTTTCTCAATCCTTATACTGAAATGTGCTCCACAGACAGAAGGAAACCTCAGATCATTGGGAATACAGCTGTTAAGATGGGAGATGTTCTGAATCTGACCTGCAGTGTTGAAAGTTTCCCTCCAGCTCTGATTGTGTGGAAAAAACGTAGCCCCAACACAGACCTTCAAAATGGAACTTACACTGACCTGCACAGTAACACTGGATCTGCTACACTTGTCATTCCAAATGTGACAGCAGAACATTCTGGACTTTACATCTGTACAGCAAAACATCTGGATACAAGTGTGAAGTCATACATTGATGTGATTGTGACTTGTAAGTAGACAACACTAATCTTGAATCTGAGGGTCATATTTACACTAAAAGCACACCTTCCCTCGTTTTATGATTCTGATTATTGTTTACAGGGTTTTCAAAGATCCTCGATGGCTCCGGATGTGTGCTTCAGTCAGAGGGTTTGACCTGTGTGTGTATCAGTGAAGGGCTTCCTTTACCTACCATCAAATGGCCGCTGCTGAAACACCACACTGAGTACTCCGTCATTACCACTGTGACAAACCACACAGTCAACAGCACTGTCAGTCTAACTGTAAGAAACAATGGCAACAGCTCTGTTGAATGTGTCAGCAACAATGGAAATGGAGAAGCAAAAGAAAACCTCCCAATCAAAAGAAACTTGGCAGAAAAAAATGGTAACTTTTTCCAACTACGTATTTTTTAGTACCACGTTTATCAGTGCAACCTTTTAATTACACAATCGGCAGACAAGCTTTTGCATGAACTGTATATATTCAAAATAACATGGACGTGAACCATTTTTGTTTTTTTTATCTTTTGTAGGTCAATCAGCAGTTTTTAGGCTGAAATACCTAAAAATCATCATTGCCTTTTTGACTGGGATACTTCTTACATCAAGCATTTGTTGTTTGGCCCAAAGGTGCAACAGGTAAAGCATTTACTCTTGAGATTATTATAAAACAAAACTGAACATAAATTTCTCTCTCTTTTTCTCCAGAAAAAAAGGGAAAAGCTCTGGAAAATCGGATGAGACTTTGGAGATGCTGACACATCAAGATGATAATCTGGTATTTATGTTCATTTGTCTTTTTTTTTTTTTAAATATAGTCAAAATCTGTGTTTCTGCACAAATGTTTAAAATACTGAAGTGTCCATATTTTACTTTTTGGTGTTTTACTTTATAAGTTCACACAAAGGAGCACATCCTGCTCCAAGGTTTGGCAATTTTCAAAAAAGTGGGTCAGATTAATATTAGGATTAAGATTAATATTATTAATTCATTGGTTCCTTTTATATGCACCCTGCCAAGATTCTCTGCCAAGTTTCAAACAAAGTCAATTAAAATAGTTGCTTTAGCAGAGGAATGAGTGGCCGTGATGCAAGTCCAAAAAAAAAAAAAATGTCATTGAATGAAAACATAGATGACTGTATAACAGAGGAATTCTTGTTCAGCTACATATTCACATGTGTAACAACTCTGTGATGGCCCCAGGGCCTTCTGCGCCTTTTCCACCATGTTGAACCAGAACGCACAGAGCTTCTCTCTCTCTCTCTCTCTCTCTCTCTCTCTCTCTCTCTCTCTCTCTCTCACACACACACACACACACACACACACACACACACACACACACACACACACACACACACACACACACACACACACACACAGTGCAAGTAGCAATAATCAATAATGTCAATAATATAATTCCAGCTGTTGATCAACACCATGGACAAGAATCAGTCAGAAATCACAGGAATGCAGATTTATATTTTAATGCTGGGTGTTCACAAATAAGTTGACCAATTGAAGCAGAGCTTTTCAGGACCTAAAACTAAATATTTAAATATTAAATGAGTAAAATATTGACACTGTAAGTCATTTAAATTATTCAGTGTATGTTTTATTTTACTTATTCACAATCTTTTATATATTTGTTAGTGTTGAATATTTCCTGTATTTAAGAATGTTTTATAAAATGTGATAGTATTTTAGGCATGTGAATGAAGGTTATTGTTCACCATTTCAATTAGAAGTTGGGAAAATGCTAAAACATTGAAATTTGCACACACAAACAAATAACATAAAATAATCTACTCTTTGGAGGGACTCTCATTGAGTTTGAGCAACAGTGACTGTCAGAGGATCAATCCCCACTAAACACATATGGAGTATACAGACATTTAATCTTTAATCAATCAACAACACCAAAAAGTGTCATGGAATGGCTGCGTAGCAGGCAGGTTTAAGATCCTCAATGCAGGATTCTGGAGACAGGACTTGGATCAATTTGGTAATGAAAAACTTAAACAATGAATTCTCAGTTTTATTTGCTGGCAGCTCAGAGAATAAACTAAACAACCACAGAGTAGGTCAGGAGCTAAACAAAACTGAAAACTAGGACTAGAAGAACACAGAACAAGGAGAGTTTAGAGCAACAGGGAGGAAACAGGTGGGAGCACAGCAAACACTAATGACAAGGAACAAGACAAGGCAAGTAGAGCACAATCCAAAACATTAGAGACAAGACACTATCAAAATAAGACAGGAAAATAGCACTGAGAGTAAGACATGCAAACTTGAAACCGACAGAAGGGTAACCAGACACAGTCACTGATGTTGAGGCATGAAGTTGGTCAACTCACAGAAGTACAAATCCATGCAACATTAATTGTATGCTTACGAGGCATGTAGCTGAGAATATGCAGCATCTCAAATTTCTGTCACATATTTAAGAGTCAAGATTTAAAAAAGAAACAGAAGTATATTTTAAGGGATTGCGTTAAGCTGATTATCAGACCATAAAAAAAATAACTGATTAAAAATAACTGCATGAAGCATGAAAGAATGGACAGTACCAGTCAAAAATTTGGAAATAACTCACCCATTGATATGAATGGGCTAAATACTGATACTGTATGTATACCAGGTAGACATGAATGACTCATATCATTTTCTTTCTACCTAACAGGTATATTATGATCAGGCATTACAGGAGAATCAGACCCTGAACTCTAACAGTGAGCCAAAAGAAGTGGAGTACGCCAACATTGATTTTTCCCTGTTGAATAGAAACAGTGCCAGGGGTGCAAGAAGGAGGCAAGAGAGCACAAAGACAGAGTATGCTGAAATTAAGAAAGCAGTCAAAGAAGAACAGGAAAACGATGTTGGGAGGGGGAGAGAAATATCGGAGGGCGAAGAAGAGAAGGTCGTCATGGAGTTAGAGATGAAATGCTGTGAACCAGAAAAGGACGAAGGAGTTGAGGCAGTGTACTCCACTGTGAATGATATAATGGAAGAAATTTGAGGAATGTTTAATTGTGGAGTTGTCTGGGATAAAAATTCTTTGATCTCATCAGATGTGATGGATTATTATGGTGAACTGAAAATTTCTGTAATTCCTTGAAAGAACGATGAGCTTTGGATAATTTCCACTGTGCTCTGAACTTCATACCTCTACATACGTACTACAGCAGCGACTATGCAAATTCATTAATTCATACATTGAGGGATGAAAGTTGGACAAAATTTCCTTATCCCATTGTCATTGTGTCCTTTTAATACAATTTCTGGATAAAATTCTCAGCCTTGATATCTGTATATAGTGTTTTGATATGTGTGTGTGTGTGTGTGTGTGTGTGTGTGTGTGTGTGTGTGTGTGTGTGTGTGTGTGTGTGTGTGTGTGTGTGTGTGTGTGTGTGTGTGTGTGTGTGTATTGATATTGATATATATTTTATGTATATAGTGTTTTCTATTCTATTTGTTTCATTTATTTTATTCATCCTTTCATTCTTCTCTGTACTGAGCCGCTGTAATGCGCAAATTTCCCCGTAGTGGAATCATTAAAGTTTTATCTTATATCTTTATTGAAGAGTTAGTTAAAACCATTATTATGAGTGTGTCTATATAAGCCTAAGATGAAACCAGCTCAGTGATCTATGCTTTACATTTAAATCCAGAAACCCAGAATTCTCACAAAAAACCCACACAAACAAGAAGAACATGCAAACTCCACCCAGGTACCGGTCAAGGTGGATTCAAACTCAGGACTCTTGCTGTGAAGCAACAGCGCTAACCACCAAGTCAACTATTTGTTTCATTTAAAAAAAATTTTTTTTTGATTATTAAAGAAAAGGCAGCACGATGGCGTGGTGGTTAGCACTGCTGCCTCACAGTTAGAATAACATCTGAAAGGTCTGGGTTCAATTCCACCTTGGCCCGGGTGTCTCTCTGTGGAGTTTGCATGTTCTCCCCATGTCTACGTGTGTGGGTTTTCTAATCCGGTTTCCTCCCACAGTCCAAAGACATGGACTTACTGGGGTTAGGTTAATTGGTCACTCTAAATTGCCCATAGGTGTGAATGATTGTCTGTCTCTCTGTGTTGGCCCTGTGATGGGGTGGTGACCTGTAGTGTGTACCCTGCCTCTTGCCCCATGTCAGGTGGGATAGGCTCCCGGCGACCCTGAACAGGATAAGCAGAAGTGAATGGATGGTTGGATTTTTAAGAAAACATGTCCAAGTATCCTTTAGCCGGCCAAAGAGAAGTGAAATAATGCAGGTGAAGTATAATTTAACCGCTTTGACAGCAGTATTTCTGTTCATATGCACTTGCAAAAATTGCAAAAATCAAACTTGATCTTTACAGCTGAATAGTTCACGTTCAGTGTTCTAAGGTTAAATGTTTGATAATTTATAAAACTAGTCACAGGAAGATTAGGTTGCTTGAAGATCGTCTCATAGCCTTTACCTCTAGCACTAATTGTCTTTCTCATCTCTCATCTCTCTCCTTAGTTTTCTGTGGTCCATGTTCAAAGTGGTATCAAATAGCACAGTGATTACTTTTTACCCTTTAAATAGGCAGACTGATTACGAGTCAAACTCGTGTGATGCTAATTACAGGATACATCTTAGTTTAACCTTTTAATGGTGGGCGATTGCCGCCGATGCACCTGCTTCCTGCTCTTACTTGAGGTGAACAGCACCACTGAGACATCTCATCAAATGCACTTTGAATTACCATAATTACGTGGCCGTTTATCCTAGCGGACGAATTGAAACAGTTTCTGAAAGCTGAGAAAGTGTGCTTCAGTCCCGACATAGGGTTATTTTGGTAATTGCTGACAGAAGTCCGCAAATGGTGCTACATAAAGGGTTAACATGTCACTACAGTCAACTTATTTTCAGCCTTTTCCAAGGGTATCATCATTTTTGTCCAGCCAGTTTCATTAGTTTGTTCTCATGTGTCAAATGTGACACATTTGGGATCAGAAATGTGAAAATTCTGATCCATTTTCTTCTGCTTATCCAATCGGGGGGCTGGAGCCTACCCCAGCTGCCATAGAGTGAGAGGAAAGGTACACACTGAATGATTGATGATTAATGGCTTAGATAGAAGAAGAAGAAGAAACAGCCTTTATTGTCCCACAGAACAGCAGCAGCAGTTATTATAAATATAAATATAATAATTTACACTATTAAGAAAAAGAATATATATATAAAAACAACAAACAAGATTAACCTTAATAATAATAATAACAATAATACTAATAATAATACTACCTCTCTTACCTTCTGTAACTATTTGGCTGTGGCTGATGTTTGTGTATCTTTAACATGGTTCCTGCTGGCCTGTGGGATACCCATGTACTTGTAGCTGTCCTGTACATCTGCCTTTTGGCTACTCCACCCCTTCAGCCCGGAACATCTTCCTTCTCTTGCCGACAATTCAACTACACTTATCCAGTCCAAATGACATCCCAACATCCTCGCTGTAAATCCTGCTGAAGTGGATAAGTGAGTCCATGTCTTGCTCATTCTTGACATATAGTTTCCTCCATGTAGAGGAGGTGGCTGGTGGTCACGCCACTCCATGTCTGCTTCTAGTGATGAGCTGGCTTAGGGGGGTGACTCATGCAGAACAGCAGCAGGGACAGTGCATCAACTGATATCGTCAAACTTTACACAGAAAGGTTGCAGGCTGGATTTGGATCATTTCTTGCTGTGAGGGGGACCGTGCCATCCTCTTTAACTACATTTCACATTAACCATCTCAGCTTTAAATACAAGAAAAGTTGTGCAGAGTAAAATAGAAAGGGTCCGTCAAAATCTAGTAATGTGTCTGGGTCCCGATCCAGACCGTGGCGTGCCTATTGGTGACTTAGGGCATAAAAGCTCTCTCGGTGAATCGGCTGGCAAAGTTTCATCAATTCCGTAATGATAGTCCTTGTCCATGCATGCCTTATTCCAGTAGCCCACTTCTCAACAGTATGTCCTGGTTCCTCAGCACACTCAAGGCATACAATCCTTGGTTTGAGCCCTGGAGTAGACACAAGTCTTTGGGAGGTGGATGAGGAAGGGCATCCAAGGTAAAAAAAATCTTCCCTTATCAAACAAGCAGATCCATCTGCTGTGGCAACCTCTTGTGGTTAAGGAAGTAGCTGAAATAAGCTAGTTTTATACAGCATGCTACTGTACTTCTTTTTGTTAAATTTGTATTAACCCAGTTTGTACTAACCTGTTGGTATTGAGTAAAAATTTAAAGGAGGGGAAACCTTTGTGTGTGTCTCTGTGCATGTGTGTCTTAACAAATACCCTAGTTGGTAAACTAGTGTATATGGTAATGTCAAAAAAAGCAAAAGCACTGGAGCCCAGCTGGACAAAATATGTGGCTGGTAATCATTTTGCTGACATAAAAATCATATTGTATTAACATGTTAATACATGTTCAAAATGAAGCCACAATGACAATTACAAAGACATCATCTTCCACTGGTAGGTCAAACAAACAGCTAAACACAGAAAACTCACTTTCTGCGTGTCTTCACACTTCATCCTTTTCAGCCCAAAAGAGGATGTGAAAGCCCCTTTCTCAGTCATAAATTTACTGTACATGTTGCTAATTTTGGTTGTCGTTTTAGCTTCCTGAATATGCTTATTATCTAATAAGATAGGAATAAGAAATGCTGTGGTCTCCTTATAAATGCAACTTTTTTTAATGTACCTCAAAATATTACTTTTGGCATATTTGCAGAACTAAAGAGAACTCTATAACATGAAGTAAATGGTAAATGGACTGGTTCTTAGCGCTTTTCTAATCTATGTTGAGCACTCAAAGCACTTTACACACGATGCTTCATTCACACAAGCACTTCTTTGTAAGCTTAAGTGCTTTCCATCAAACATTCACATTCATACTCTCACGGTTGCATCATAGAGCAACTTGCCGAAGGATACTTTGGCATGCAAACTGAAACGGCGTCACACCGCAAAGTGACCTCCACCTCCTCCGATTTCTGTTCTTTTCTTTTATCCCACACCATATCACTGTCATTGATATTTAGCAGTAATGGTACCTGTACTAGACGTAGGCTATCTGTAGTTTGGAGGCCAGGGTCAGTGAATTGGAGACCTGCCTCCGTGCTCTGGAAAATCCTGTAGCTAGCCAGGCCGTTGTAGTGTGTGGACCAAGGTAGCTTAGCCACCATTAGCTCTTCCCCAGCAGATTTTTAAAAAAGTTAAATGTGGATTACTGTTATTTGTTATTATCTATTGTCCACCTGGTTCTTACTCAGAGTTTGAATTCTCAGACTTTTTATCTGATTTAGTGCTCAGTTCAAATAAAATAATTATATTGGGTGATTTTAACATCCACATAGATGCTGAAAATGACAGCCTCACCACTGAATTTCATCTATTATTAGAGGCTGGCAACCCTGCCTCTCATCCTGTGACAACTGGGATAGCCACCCACCCACCCACCTGCATGACCCTGAACAGGATAAGCAGTAGAGGAGGATGGATGGATGGATGGATGGATGGATCAAAAAAGAACTAATACTTCACTGCAAAGTTGCAGCCATGGAGGATCCAAATAAAATTATTTTCTTTTTTCATTACTTAATGTTATATGTTTTATGATAGGATACATATGCATACATGGTGCATTTATAGAAGCTAATCTTACTCAGTAAAATTCAGATGTGTGCTGGGAAACTTCCTGAAATCTTGTTGCAACATGAAGGAAGAAAGAGAGGCGATAAAGGGCAGTCAGCAGAGATCAGTGTGGAGAGAAGACTGGAGAAGAAAGGCAGAAAAAGGTAAAAAAAAAACCTTTATCTTTTACAATTACGAATACCAGCTTTCTGTATATGTGGCCCTGCTAGTAAAAGGTATCTGTGCTAGACAAAAAAACTGGGTAGTCTATTTGAAGCTGGTCTACATTTGTTATAGTTGGTGTATTAATTAAATGATACAGTTGACATAAAGCTGCTCTGTTAAAAGGCAGAGTTTATACATGCCACTATTAAGAAATTCTGTGACATCCTTAAATAAGATATGTGATGTAAACTGTGGACAATCTTTTGTTTTAATTTGTGTATGTTTACTACATCTGCATTACATTTTGTGAAGGGAGAGACTGAATGTGTCCAGCATCAAATCAGGATGTTTGTTCTCATCTGGGCAACTCTGCTTTTCTCTGTGAGCAGCAATGCTTACAAAGGTTTGAATCTTCTCTCCAATTTTGTAATTTTGCTGATATTAAATATGTATAATAGGAATTATTTGTATGTGAAACCATTTATTTTTCACCTCAAATTTGTCATAATTTTTAAAACAATACTGTTGAGTTGTGTGTTATTTAAGTAAAGCTTTTGTTATCTCATATTTTAGGGTGAAAAATTATTAAACTTCTTACTGTTGTGTAAAAACAGCTTATTTAATTAGACACTGTGTTTATTGCTTGTTTTCTGCTTTCATTAACAGGCAGAACTGTGGGGAAACAGAACTGTAAAGACTATTGTGTTACTTTTAGTAAGCAAAACCTACAAGCAGAGGCTGGACTCTGTGTTGTGATCCCGTGCTATTTCAGGACTGCTGCTGGCTTTACACCCAAACATATAGTTTGGTTCAAATGTGAAGCATCTATTGAAAGATGTGTTGATGCTGACATAATATTTCACAGCAACAAGAACACAGGCATAAAACATCAGTCTGGATTTAAAGGACGAGTGTCACTTTTGGAGCCCGATGTGAGAGAGAAAAACTGCAGCATCATCATTAATGATCTCAGAGAGTCTGATTCTGGATCATATCAGCTCAGAGTTACTGGAAAAGTGAATGGAAAACAAGATGGATTTACATTCATTCCTAAAGTAACGGTCTCTGTTAAAGGTATGAAAAGGTACATCAAAACAAACACATAGAGAATAGATATTCAGTATTGTGCAAAAAGAGGTTTTGTGTTTTGTTTAGTTTTGTGCCAGTGAATCATAAATAATGAAACAACATTTACGTCCAAATTTAAGTAGTTGAGTAATTTTTGGTTAACTTGATTCCACTGAGAAACCTGTTTCCACTATTGCACTGTGTTTAAATTAGGTCTTACTCAGAAGCCCACAGTAACGATTCCCACACTGACAGAGGGACAGCAGGCCACACTGACCTGCACTGCTCCTGGTCTCTGCTCTGGATCTGTTCCTGACATCACCTGGACATGGAGAGGAGCAGGAGGGACTGAATCTCACATTACAGGAAACAGCACTGCTTTCAAGAATCTGACTCTGGTCACACAGAGACACATCTCAGTTTTGACATTTAACCCTTCAGCTGAGCACCACAACACCAGTGTCACCTGTAAGATCACCTTCACAGGTGAAACAACTACAGAGGAGACTTTGACTGTAACTGTGAACTGTGAGTACAATCTCAGATATGTTTTTAACTTAATTTTTTTTCTAAAATCTTTTGAATCATCAGTATCAACTGTGCTGGTCCAGGAAAGCCAGAAAAGGAAATAAAATGATTTTGCACTTTTTATTTTTGTTTCATAGAAAGTTAAAATCACTGGCTATACAAATGTGAAAAGAGGGTTTCCCTCCATCTTTGATTGTGTGGTGGGGGCTGGAGCCTATCCAAGCTGTTAAAGGGCAAGAGGCAGGGCTAGCTGTTCATTTGAAACCTGTGACCAAATTTTATTTTAAATTCTCATGACATTTTTGCCATTTTGCATTTTAAATACACATTGCCAAATTAGTTTGTGGTTAACATTAGCAGTGCTAGCATCATCAGCCTTCTTTCCCTGCAGGTTAATGTAATTCCACACTTTTCTGATTGAATCATTACATGCCTGTGTTAGTTTCTCCCTCCTTAAATAAACCACTGAAATGTTTTCCACAGATAACAGGAAGCCTCAGATCATCGGGAATACAACTGTTAAGGAGGGAGATGCACTCAATCTGACCTGCTGTGTTGAAAGTTTCCCTCCATCTCTTATTGTGTGGAAAAAACTGAGCTCTAATACAAACCTTCACAATGGAACTCATACTGACCTGCACAGTGACACTGGATCAGCTACACTTGTCATACATAATGTGACAGCAGAAGATTCTGGAGAGTACATCTGTACAGCAAAGTATCTGGACACAACTGTGACTTTATATGTCAATGTGACTGTGACTTGTAAGTAAGATGGCACTTATCTTGACTCTGAAGTTCATATTCACACTTTAGCTTGCAGGTTTCCCTGTTTTATGATTCTGATTATTGTTTACAGGGTTTTCAAAGATCCTCGATGGCTCTGGATGTGTGCTTCAGTCAGAGGGTTTGACCTGTGTGTGTATCAGTGAAGGGTCTCCTTTACCTATCGTCACATGGCCGCTGCTGAAACACCACAGCGAGTACTCTGTCATTACCAGTGTGTCAAATCACACAGTCAACAGCACTGTCAGTTTACCTGTGAAAAAACATGGAAACACCATTGTTGAATGTGTCAGCAACAATGGAAATGGGGAAGAAAGTGAGATCCTTCTGATCCGTCAAAACTTTCCCAAAAAAGAGGGTATTTTTTTTTTTAATTAAAACACTTCCACTAAAAGCTTTAACCACTTGGCATTTTTAACCTATATTACCTATGGCCTATGTAATTTGATAATCATTAGACAAGCTATTGCATGTAATTTATATAATTCAAAACAATGTGGGCATTAACATTTTTTTTTTTTCATGTTGTTTCCTACAGAGCAGTCATTGGGTTTTAGGCTGCAATTTTTGGAGATCATCATAGCATTTTTGATTGGTGTAGTTCTTTCATCAATTGTTTGTTGTTCAACTAAAAAATGCTACAGGTACAGAATGAACTTTTGTAATTATTATTAGTGTTTATTTGCAGATTAACTTGAAGATAAATTTGTTTCTGTTAAAATGCTCTTTTCTACAGAAAAAACATGAAGAGCTCGGGAAATTTGAATGACACTTTTTTGATCGTTACACGTCAGGACAACTCACAGGTATTTATGTTCATTTGGCTTTTTTGATTTAACTGTTACAATATGAGTTTCTGCACAAATATCTAAAATGCAAATTTTATATTCTCCTATACTTTTAAGTGTTTTATATAATTTATAAAACACTTAAAGTATAGGAGAATATAAGTGTTTTATATAACTTTATGTACATTCTTAGAACTTTCCTGCAGTGAATGGATCGTGCTAACCTTCACACCACTGTGCCACTCATGTGGCACCACTTCATGCATAAAAATCAGCTTACAAAGAGCTGAAGCTCATGCTGCAGTGTGGTCAGGGATATATACATTTTTTGTGACACTGCCACCTAGAGGAATTTCACCCCCAGGAAATCTAAGACTTGAAACGCTAACAGTAAAAATATTTTTCAGGTTTAAAAACTTAATATGGATTCAAAAGTAAATATAACTTTATAAGAAAAAAAATGTCCATATTAAAAGAATAAGTAAATAAAACAATTTATTTACGACACTGAACAATATAAATTAGTGTGGCACACGTTATCTAGGCCCATGCACTGCCTCTAGAGCAAACAGCAATGAAGCTCTAAAAGAGGACATTGCAGGGACCATAGGAGGGGGATACACACACACACACACACACACACACACACACCACACACACACACACACACACACACACACACACACACACACACAGTCAGCTCTTATATCTATTAAAACAAACCACCCCACCAGAGGAACAGTGCTGTCAGTGGCAGGTGAGACAACAATAACCCAACCAAAGTCATAATGGTCATAGTGGTAGGCAAAGCAACAACACACAACACAGCTTCAAGCAAGACAGGGTCAGGAAAGATAACAATTCTTCAGGGAGGAAAGACCACAATTGTTACGGCCACCACACATTATTCAACCTTGGATAAGTGCATCAATGAAAACATGGGCCTTCAACTGAGGCATAACTGCGACAGTGGGCAGAGACCTCAAAATGAAGGGACACTGCAGCTTAAAGAGCCTCTGCTTCTTCTACAATGGCCAGAAATAAATAGTCACACTTGTAGCCATCCCAAAATTCAAGTGAAACAACCTTAGCTTGAGTTGAAATTTACAAACAGTCCATATGTCAAGCTCTGGGAAAGACAAAAGAATCAATGAGTGAAAAGGAAACCTACCTGATTATAACCTGTGGAAATGCCACCCAGTAACTCACAGCTGTACTTCCTAATCCGGGACAGAGATGGAGAGAGAAAACAAGCAAATGAATGGCTACACTCAGTTTCTGTCACAGTCAGCACTACGTCATCTTTCATAGCTGTGATTTAAAAATATATACATAAATCAAAAAGAACTGCAGTAATTGAAGGTTAAGTTCAGACCATTTTGTTTGAAGCATGAAAGATTGTAAATACATGGATAGTATGCTGGGCTTGCTGCAGCCCAATGACTCATATTATTTACTTTGTACCTAACAGGTATATGATCATCAAGCATTACAAAACAACCAGACCCTGAACTCAAACAGTGGGACAAAAGAAGTTGTGTATGCCAGTATTGATTTTTCCCTGTTAATAAGAAAAAGTGCCGGGGAGGCAACAAGGAGGCAAGAAAGTACAAAGACGGAGTATGCTGAAATTAGGAAAGCAGTCAAAGAAGAACGGCAAGATGGAGAGGAAGCTGAAACGTTGGCAGTGGAGATGATAAACTGTGAACCAGAAAAGGAGGAAGGGAAATATGAGGCAGCGTATTCGATTGCCAATGATAGATGAGATTTAAAGAATGTTTTACTGTGGAGAGGTTGGGGATAAATATTGTTCGATCTCATCAGATGTAATGGCTTGATGTGATGAACTGACTATTTTTGTCATTTTGTATCTGAATGAATGCTCTTTGAACAATGTTCACTTCACTCAATTTCACACCTGTACCTGTCACAGTAGGAGATATGCAAATTCTCCTGCAAATCCTTTCTCCTGTGCTACTGTTTCAATATTGATGCTGTTAATAACATTTTGTGATAAAATTTTCCACATCACCGAAGAGTTAGTTACAGCCATTATTATGACATTTGTGTATAAAAGTAGGGATTTGAGCTGCAACTTGCTGCCAATGTGCTGTACACTCCAGATTCACTTCAGCTTCATATGTTTTATTTACAAGGATCAGTACTTGCTTTATTTTTTAATTAAAACAAGTTTTTTTATGATCTACAACATTATCATGATATGCTAGAAGAATGTCATGTTTAAGTGTAAATTTCAGATGCCTATTTCATATCTTAAAATCTTATTCAAAGACTTTTGAGCTAATGACATCATAGTGGCTTATCTCCTGCTTAGCTTTGTTTTTGATGTATGTTGTATATTTTTAAGGGTTTCAGTTTCCAGGTGGCCACACTGGCATTGTTTGCTCAGATCCATGTGAAAGTGTGTGAATATACTTTTTCCTTCATGCTGGTAAATTGAAAATAAATAAATAAATAAAACCAAGTCTCTTTGTAGCAAAGCTGCCCCCAAATCACCTTTCCTGCCACAAACACCTCCAGCCATATGTTAGAGTCATGAACAGCAGATGACATTGAAGGGGAGCGACAGTTAGTAAAAGCGAGACAGAATACAGTGCAGCACAAGCAAGTTCATTTAAATGTTAAAGTCCTTCATGTTTTATGGGCACATTTCAAATCATATGTTGTATGTTAGTGTGGGGGTGAAAATTTAAAAACAACCTTTAATATTAAAACAATGTTTTTTGTGATTCCCTTATCTAAATACATTTTCCCTATAGTTGCCACTGTGATTGACTGATCTGAGCAAAATTAGTGAAGTTAGGTAATACTGCTAATACTAACCACAAATTAATAGGTATGATTGAGAAAATGAATCAGACACATCATTTAAACTTGGCAGGAGAGGAGAAGACAGATGATAATGTTGCTAAAGAAACCCTACTCTTTCTGTGAAAGCAACGTGTGTTCACAAAGAAAATGACCATAGTACCGGATCTTTTTCTGCAACTTAAGACTTGCATTTCCTTAAATTCCAGGTTAACAAATGACTTCGGAAAGTTCAGTTTCTGGGATAGGTTGCAGGGCACACTGCTCTGGAATGCACTGCAAAATCTTTGTTGAGTCTGGCACCATCATGAGGTCAGAATATTTATTTTGAATGACACAGCCAGCCTCATTGGTTCTAATGCTGCATCCATCATGTTGCTGTCAAACTTTTTTTTTACTAACTTGATCACAAAAAGTTTACCCCAACGCACTGCTTAAATACACAGTAACAAAGCCGATATAAGGGCTCCTAAAACAACATACACGAGTGCTTATACATGAGTATAAAAGAACAACAACCGGGCACATTTGGTTTGGTTTTGCTTCCTGTGTTTCCCTCTCAGATGATTCACATTTGCCCATTACCTGCTGTGCGCATATATTGTCTGAGTCATCATTGATTATCCCCGCTGTGTGCCTCTCTGTCCGAGTAAAGTTATTAAGTGTGTTTTCTAGTTCATGCTACTGTCCAGTTCTGTCCTGTGTTCCAGCAATAAAGCTGAGTTATTGAGTTTACATCCATGTGCAGTGTCCTGCACTGGGGTCCTGCCACAGCGGTTCATGACACAAGCTGCTTACATGGCATTAAAATAAGATTGTGCAGCAGTTCCTAAGAACAGTACAGATATTGCACAATATAAATATTTAAAAATATATAAAAAAATCCAATATGCAGAAGTGCTTGCAAAGATGCTGTATCCTGTTTAAATGGGAAATGCTGAGTGAGAGACTTCATCTTTGAACCTTTTAGGGAATACAGTGATGCTGTATGTGTGGTGCTCTTTTGAAGTGATTAAAAAAGTTATTTTAATAATTATTTAATCAATCATTTAATGAATGATGAGGGCTTTGAGATAAAACATATAACATGCAGAGCGTGATATAAGATAATAACTTTATGGAAGCCAGCCTGTAAAGCTCAGTGCTATCCTGACAAACTTCTCAAAATCACAGTGCAGAAAGAAGGAAGAAATAGAAAAAAACTGAGGAAGAGAAACTTCAGATGGAAAACTCAGCAGAGATCAGTGTGGAGAGAAGAGTGAAGAAGAACAAGAGGTAAAAATGTTTAATGCGTTTTCAAAAATATCTTTAAAAAACTGCAAACGAAGAACACTTTTTTTCTTGCGTATGTCTCACTGCTGTATGATTTGACTGTGCTGGGCAAAGGACTGGATGGATTAAAGACCATAATGCATTGATACAGATGACATAAAGCTGTCCTGTAACATACCTAACTATAAAAATTTTAGGGCAGCTGGACAGTCACAGTCCTTGATAGAGTGTGTACACATCACACCTACAAAATAACAGAGCAGATGACACGCTTTGTGGAGATGTGTGATTTTAACTGTGTGCTTTGTGGATTTTCTGCATGTTTACTTTAACGGCTGGATTAAAGTTTGTCCTGTGGAGGGAGAGACGGAACATACTGAGCATCAAATCAGGATGTTTGTTCTGATCTGGGCAACGCTGCTTTTTTCTGTGAGTGACAGCAGTGCAGACACAGGTTTGTATCCTCTTCTTTCCGCCACTATTAAAAAAAATCTTTAAACATTTACACATAAGCCTGTTTCGTGAAATATATCCAGATCATAAATATTTATTTTGACTTCGAATGCATCATAATTTGTGCCATCTGTTGCCTTGTAAGTTATTTTAAATAAATCTTTTATTAGTCACATATACTTTAGGCATAGGAATGTGTAAAATTATTGTTGCTACAGTAAAAACAAACAGCCTTTGTCTAAAACTCAAGACCATCATTTTTATTATCTTCTTTGCATTAACAGGTGCCTCAGCCTGGGGACAACAACACTGTGACAGAGAATACTGTGTCACTCTTAATAAGGAGGAACTAAGAGCAGAGGCTGGACTCTGTGCTGTGATCCCGTGTTCTTTCAAGACTGCCTTTAAAGCTCAGCATATAGCCTGGTATAAATGTGAAGCGTCTGAACCAACATGTCGTTATCCTCTCGTAGTATTTCACACTAAGAACAACATTAACGTTCAGTCTGGGTTTGAAGGACGAGTGTCGCTTCTGGAGCCTGATGTGAGTCAGAACAACTGCAGCATCATCATTAATGATCTCAAAGAGTCTGATTCTGGATTGTATCACCTCAGAGTTAATGGTGAACTGAACGGGAAACAAGAAGGATTTTCATTTTCTCCTAGAGTAACTGTCTCTGTAAAAGGTATGAAAAGCTAGACCAAAAATAAACATATTGAGACACAATCATACTTGAAGACTTAAACATTCAGTGTTTAACAAAAAGAGGTTCACTCGATTCCACTAATGTAGTGTTCTCCCAGCAGGTCTTAAACAGAAGCCCACAGTAACGATTCCCACACTGACAGAGGGACAGCAGGCCACACTGACCTGCACTGCTCCTGGTCTCTGCTCTGGACCTGTACCTGAAATCACCTGGACATGGAGAGGAGCAGGAGGGAATGAATCGCATATTACAGGAAACATCACTGACTTCAAGACTGAGAATCTGACTGCTTTCACACAGAGACACGTCTCATCTTTAACCTTTAATCTATCGGCTGAACACCACAACAGCAGTGTCACCTGTAAGATCAGTTTTACAGGTGAAACGACGACACAAGAGACTTCAACTTTGAATGTGAAGTGTGAGTACCATAGTGTCTAAAATGTTCTCTAGCTTGTTGAATTTTACAGTATTTTTTAACAAATGGCAGGAAGGAATCTGTAATTTCTCTTTTTGTGTCGCAGATTTGAAGGAAGTTCAAATCACTGGTGTCACAACATTAAGGGAGCATGAGACACTGAATCTGACCTGCAGTGTTGAAAGTGTCCCTCCATCTCTGATTATCTGGTCTAAACTTGGTTCAAACACAACCCTGCACAATGACACTGGATCAGCAACACTTGTCATCCTGAATGCAACAATGGAACATTCTGGACTGTACGTCTGTACAGCTAACTATATGGACAATACCCTGAAAGAGATAGTCAATGGAACAGTGATGTGTAAGTATATAACTCTAATTTCAACTTGTTTCTAAAAGTCTGGTTCCCTCTTTCAGTGTTTTATTGAGTGTAGCGGGCATACCAGCCAGCAAACTCAATTCATGAAAAAATTATTGGATCCAGTTGCTACATGCATCAAAGTTTCAAGTTTTGTCATTCATCTGCTTTTGTTTGTGTGTTTGTTTTGTTTTTTAATATTTCATTTTAGTTATTTCATCCTTCCTTATCTCAAATAAATAATTGAAATGTCCTCCACAGATAAAAGGAAACCTGAGATCATTGGGAATACAACTGTTAATGAGGGAGATGTTCTCAATCTGACCTGCAGTGTTGAAAGTTTCCCTCCAGCTCTGATTGTGTGGAAAAAAATCATTTCCAACACAAACCTTCACAATGGAACTGACACAAACCTGCACAATAACACTGGATCAGCTACACTTGTCATCCCAAATGTGACAGCAGAACATTCTGGACTTTACATCTGTACAGCAAAACATCTGGACACAACAATGACTGTACATGTCAGTGTGACTGTGACTTGTAAGTAGACAGCACTGTATTGGTCAGTTATCCAGGGTTCCTTTAATTTGTCATCAGTCTGTTTTATTAAGTTCATTATTAAACATTCTTAAAGTGTTTTTTTTCCCTGCTTATTTTACATAAACTATTTAAATGTTCTCCATAGATTCAAGGAAACCTCAGATCACTGGGAATACAACTGTAAAAGAGGGAGATGTCCTGAATCTGACCTGCAGTGTTGAAAGTGTCCCTCCAGCTCTGATTGTGTGGAAACAACTTGGATCGAACACAAACCTGCACAAAAACACTGGATCAGCTACACTTGTCATCCCAAATGTGACAGCAGAACATTCTGGACTTTACATCTGTGTGAGCAAATACATGGACAATACCCTGAAGGAGAAAGTGAATGTAACAGTGCTGTGTAAGTACGTAACTTTTTGATTTCAAACAGAAAAAACAAACAAAAATTCTTTGAAAAACAGACACAACACAGTAGAATGAAATTTCTGGCATGCCCTTATCTGGAGTTATTAAAGCAACAGTATCAGATTAGTTTGTTAACATTAGCAGTGCTGCCATCCACAGCTTTCTTTTATTGCAGGTTAACGTCCACACATCTGTGCAGAAACTGTTTACACATTTACCTCATAGAGTGAGTAAACCATGTGAATGTCCTCCACAGATAAAAGGAAACCTCAGATCATTGGGAATACAGCTGTTAAGGACGGAGATGTTCTCAATCTGACCTGCAGTGTTGAAAGTGTCCCTCCAGCTCTGATTGTGTGGAAACAACTTGGCTCTAACACAAACCTGCACAATAACACTGGATCAGCTACACTTGTCATCCCAAATGTTACAGCAGACCATTCTGGAGAGTACACCTGTACAGCTAAACATCTCGAGACAGTTGTAACTGTACATGTCAGTGTGACTGTGACTTGTAAGTAGACAGCACTAAACATTTGGAATCTAAACTCCACACAATTGTAGAAACCTGGCAGGTTGTCAACTTTAAGTAAAACGTGTTTCTAAAAGTCTCTGGTAGATGAAACGTCAGACTTCTAAAAGATGTTCCCTCTTTTAGTGTTTTAATGACCGTAGCAGAGACTATTAGGGAAATATAAACCCCAAACATGCCAGCCAGCAAAATGTCCCCCAGACACAAATCAGTTATTGGATCCTGTCACTGTATGGGGTCAAGGTTTCAAGTTTTCTCTTATTAATTTGCATTTTGTAACATTATTATGATTATTATTTCAGTATTTCATGGTTTGAATAAACTAATGAAATCTGTTCCTCAGATTTAAGGAAACCTCAGATCATTGGGAACACAACCATAAAAGAGGGAGATGTCCTGAGTCTGACCTGCAGTGTTGAAAGTGTCCCTCCAGCTCTGATTGTGTGGAAACAACTTGACTCTAACACAAACCTGCACAATGACACTGGATCAGCTGAACTTGTCATCCCAAATGTGACGGCACAACATTCTGGACTTTACATCTGTTTGGCAAAATACATGGACAATACCCTGATGGGGAAAGTCAATGTAACAGTGCTGTGTAAGTACACAGCTTTGTGCTTTCAAATAGAAAATGTTGAAAGCATGCAATACAGTAGATTAATACAAAGCACATAATTTGTGTGCATTTACAAGAAAACATTTAATAATGTTCTACAGTAACTAAAATGTTCCTTAAATTCTACTGTCATTCACGGCACTTTGTTATGCGCACAAATTGAACACACAATGTCAAAGTGGTTTGTTTTTAGCATTACAGGTAACAGTGTTAGCATGAACAACCTTTTTTCTTTGCAGGTCAGCATCTACACATCTATGGATAAACTAATTACACACTTACCTGGTAGAATGGTTACAGTATGTGTGAGTGGTATTTTCTCCTTCCTTAAATAAAACATGTGAATGTCCTCCACAGATTCAAGGAAACCTCAGATCATCGGGAATACAACTGTTAATGAGGGACATGCCCTGAATCTGACCTGCAGTGTTGAAAGTTTCCCTCCAGCTCAGATTATTTGGAAAAAATTATGTTCCAAATCAGACCTTCACAATGGTACTGATACCGACTTGCTTAATAACACTGGATCAGCTACACTTGTCATCCCAAATGTTACAGCAGACCATTCTGGAGAGTACACCTGTACAGCTAAACATCTCGAGACACTTGTGACTGTAGATGTCAATGTGACTGTTACAGATGCAGCCACCTAATGTTTCCGCATCCAGCCAGACGTCGGCCAGCTGAAGTCCAGCTCCCAGCTGGCCGACGTCCGGCTGTCGTCGGGCTGGAAGTCCCCCTCCTTCTCCTGGGCGTATTTACTTTCCAGCATGAACACACCCCTTTCCCTCAATTGTAGACTGTCACCAAAAGGTGGCGCCTTCTTAACAAAAACGTTGAGTTCTGTGATTCAAAAAAGTTTTGGTGAAGTATCAAGTTTTGAAAACCTAAAATAGATGCCTAAAATTTTTGTCAGTATGACCTTTCACACATTTCCATTGCGAATCACCAAAAGATTCCTTTGTTTCACTTCATCTTTTAACTAAATAAGTAAATAAATACAGTAGGTTAAAAAAGAAGCGGTGCTGCGCTGAGCCAACCCGGTCTCACGGCAGTTCGTGCAGTAGTCACGAAATTTAATCTATTGATTCGTGCTCATGAACACGAATTCCCTCTTTTTTTCGTGTTACTCGGTTTCGTGTTTTTTTTTTTGCTCAGTTAGCATTTACTTTTTATGTGTGAGCGATGCCAATCAATATTCATCTTCATAAAACACTGAGATAATTAAAACAATTGTGTAGTGAAATAATGCTCATAACACAGAAGACAAAGACTGTAGCCATTTGGTCAAAGGACGGTGTGGACACTGATCGGTGTGTCTCCCATAACCAAAATTGCCAGGTTAAACACTGAAACAGACTACATGCATTAAAAAGTCTTTAAAAAATTGAACTCACTTTCAGCATTTCCTAATTCAACTGCAGCCTCTGACCCCACACTTCTGCATATTTGGGCTGTTTTGTGTTTTGCTTTATTTATACTGTGCAGTATCTGTAGTGTATTTAGCAACTGGTGTGTAAACTCATTTGGACACCATTTAAGGCACTGCTGTTCAGTCTGTATCTCTGAAAACCTGCTGTGTGCTCTTGATGTACAAGATGATAAACAGTTTAACAAAGAAGCACACAACAGCTGGGTGGGTGATCGATCCAGTTCCTATGTTAATAGATGCTGTTATTAGTCAGTAATAAAGGTCATTAATGCCAAGGCAACAATGCTGTATGTGTTCTATGCCGTTGAAAGCCAAGGCACTTTCATTATTATGTCAGATTGTGAACATAATATTTTCCTGTAAAAAATACAAAAATAAAATATATGCTTATTTTGGCATAAAATCAGCTTGGTGTTTGAATTTCTATTGTTGGCAGGGATTAGTCACATGACACTGTTGCAAAACAGCCAAGACATCATCACAATGAGCCCAGAACAGAGAACAAATGTCAGAATCTAAAAGTTCTCCTATGTACACAAAGCACACAAGGCATGTAGCGCAGGCAGCTAGAAAACAGGAGCACACGCTATATATATATATATATATATATATACACATATACAAGAACTAAAAGCTATGAATCTTTGTCAGGTTTGCTGCTGCAGCTGGCAGGGCAGGACCCCAATGCAGGACTCACAAAAGGGGTTTGATATTCCTTAAAGCTTTATTCACGATATGTGACATAAAACATAGCTTGACATAAACATGAAGTATAAGCATGAACTTGACCTAAAGACATGAATATAACGCACACAGCAAAAGGATCAAACAATGAATAAATGAACTGCAGCCAATAAATACACAAAGGGATAATCAGGGGAGTGGAAATGTGTGAGGAGCACAGCTGAACACAATACACTGACGAGACAAGCAAAACTAAACACAAAGCACAAGGAACACAAGACTGTTAAAATAAAACAGGAAGTGACTAACCATGATGCACACTAAAACTTAACACAGAGGAAACCTAAACCTTACCAAAACAGAAACCTAAATACAACGCACAGGGAACACGGGGACGTCAAACTAAACACAAGGCATGAGACAAATCATACATATGAACCATGACAGAACAGGAGGACATGGGAAGCAAATCAGACTTGACAGCAGAGGGATAACACAAACAACTGAACACAGATCATGGGAAAGACAACATAAGGGAAACAGGAACTAACCACAAAAACTAAACAGAAAACTATGATAACTAAAACCCCAATACTAAACACAACCAGAAATAAAACAAAAAACAGAACTTCACAAGAAGAATTCAAAACACTGGGCCAACAGCCCAGGACCATGACAAAATCTTTGGAATAACAAAAAAAAACAACTACAAATTATACAAAACTATTAAAAAAAAAAATGAACGCAGGCCAAAGAAAAACATAAACCTAAAACCACAAAAAAATCCATAGTTATTAAACTTTTGAAAACCTGAACTTCCCCCAAAGAATTCTAAACCACAAAACCAAAGTACCATAACCAAACAAAGTATTTAATAGTAAGCATTAATTCAAAGTTTAAAAACCGCAAAACAGAGTCCAGAGCCCAGGCTCATAACACACAGTACTTCTCTTTACTCAAAGTTTCAGTCATGGATGATGTCATGGTCCCGGGCCGTCTGCCCAGTGTTTTGTGTTTAGCTTTGTTTTGAGTTTTATTAATTCCTATGTTTTGGTTTTCTAGTTCCCTTTCTCCCTGTCTCCCCTGCATCTGTGGTCTTGTGTCCGTTTTGTCCTTTTGTCTTAACCCTGACCTTCTGTGTTTTCTTATTGAGTTTTATTTCCAGTGTTGTGACTAGTCTGTGTTTCTGTCCCATGTCTGAGTCTCTGTCTGTTTCCCTGTGCCATTTAGTTTTCTGTGTGCCAGTTCCCCGTGTCAAGTCCGTGTATACATTGTCTAGTCACTTCCTGCTTTATTTTGACAGTCTTGTGTTCCCTGTGCTTTGTGTTTAGTTTTGCTTCCCTTGTTATTAGTTTCCTTTGCTTCACCTGTTGGTGTCTTGGAATATGGCAGGGATTACACTGTTATAACCATAGTTTTATTGTTGTTTAGCTGTAAAAATGTTTTTGTTTATTAATTTATCTTTTGAGAACAGATGTTTGTGTGTGTTTACCATAAAACTTTAGGTTGTGGTGTAGTCACAGTCGTTGGTAACTTGTGTACACAACCACAAAATAACCAACCATGCAGCATCCTGTATTGAGATGTGTGACGTAAACTGTGAAGTTTCCTTTGTTTTAAGTTCTGCATGTTTTCTTCATCTGTTGCCTTAAAGATTGTCTGTGGAGGGAGAGACTGAACGCACCGAGAAGAAGAATGTTTGTTCTCTTCTGGGCAACTCTGCTTTTCTGTGTGAGCGGCAGCAATGCTGACACAGGTTTGAATCTTCTTCTTTATAAGCTTGTAATTTTGCTTTATTGTAATTCTGTTGTTTTATATGCATATACATGTGTGTATAATATTTGGTTTATCCCAATAAATGATTTCATATCATTTATTGTGTGTGTGTGTGTGTGTGTGTGTGTGTGTGTGTGTGTGTGTGTGTGTGTGTGTGTGTGTGTGTGTGTGTGTGTGTGTGCGTATGTTTATAATACCTTGTGGGGACAATTTTCCTGACATATACTACGTTGTGGGGACCAATTGCTCCTTGTGGGGACTGGAACCTTGTCCCCACAAGGGGAAACCCTGTTTTTGGGGCAGGGGTCAGAGTTAGGGCTAAGGTATGAATTGAGTTTAGGTTAGGGTTAGGGTTAGGTATGTGATGGTTAGGGTTAGGAAAAGGGTAAAGGTAAGGTTTAGGCTGTAGAAATGAATGGATGTCAATGGAAATTCCCCACAAAGATAGAAAAACACACTTGTGTGTGTGTGTGTGTGTGTGTGTGTGTGTGTGTGTGTGTGTGTGTGTGTGTGGGCGCGCCCGTGCTCATGCGTGTGCACACACACACACAATAAACAATATGAAATCATTTATTGGGATAAACCAAATATGCTTTGTACCTGTTTTGATCTCCTCCTTTACATTAACAGGCACATCACGACAATGTAATGGAGAATACTGCATCACACTTAGCGATGGACTGCTAACAGCAGAGGCTGGACTCTGTGTTGTGATCCCGTGTTCTTTCCAGACTGCTTATGGCTTTACACCCCAAAATTTAGTTTGGTACAAATGTAAACTATATAGAAGATGTTACAATGATGATAATATAATATTTGACAGCAACAACAAAAACCATCAGTCTGAATTTCAAGGACGAGTGTCACTTTTGGAGCCTGATGTGAGACAGAACAACTGCAGCATCATCATTAATGATCTCAGAGAGTCTGATTCTGGATCATATGAGCTCAGAGTTAATGGGAAGCAAGATGGATTCACATTCCCTGCAAGGGCAACTGTCTCCATTGGAGGTACGAACAAACTACATGGAGAACAAACATGTAGAGAATAAATCTACAGTGCTGTGCTGAATATTGATTTGATTCTTTTTTTTACTCTTAATATAAAGTCATTTTGCACATTTATTTACCCCTGTGGGCAGCTAACAGGAACAACAACAGTTCAAAGCTTGTATGTTCCACCTTTAACTGTTTCACATCATTTCCTACTGTTTATGCCCAAATTTAAGTAGTTCATGAACTTCAGGCAGTTCCACTAATGATCTGCATTTCCATTAGGTCTTACTCAGAAGCCCAGAATTAAGATTCCTCCAATGACAGAGGGACAGCAGGCCACACTGACCTGCACTGCTCCTGGTCTCTGCTCTGGATCTATTCCTGAAGTCAGCTGGACATGGAGAGGAGCAGGAGGGACTGAATCTTACATTACAGGAAACAGTACCTCATTTAGAACTAAGGCTCAAACTGCTTTCTCACAGAGACACATTGCAACTCTGACCTTTAACTCTTCAGCTGAACACCACAACACCAATATCACCTGTAAGATCCGCTTCACTGGTGAAAAAACTACAGAGGCCAGTTCAACTTTAAAAGTGAACTGTGAGTACTTTTACTATATAGTTGTTTTTCCTGAAATCTTTTAACAGCATTGAACAGTGTCAACTCTTAGTCAACTGGTCTTGCATAAAATGAGAATGAATGAGAAAAGAAAATGAGAATTTCAGTGTTGTGAGTTGTGTTTATTTGTATTTTTTGTGTAAAAAAAAAAATACAAATCTGACCTGCAGTGTTGAAAGTTTCCCTCCATCTCTGATAATGTGGTCTAAGCTTGGTTCTAACATAACCCTGTACAATGATACTGGATCAGCCACACTCCCCATAATTAATGCTACAACAGAACATTCTGGACAGTACGTTTGTACAGCAAAACATATGAACAATACCCCGAAGGAAAACATCAATATAACAGTGATATGTAAGTACACAACTTTGTCCTTTAAGACAGAGTTTTTTATTTAATCAGGTCATTGAAAATGTGAGTTTAGAACAATTAAATTTCTGCAGTTCGATACTTGTAAATATGTAATGTCATCTGAACGTCTATGTCAAGTTACTGCTAGCATTTCAAGAAAATAACACAGTGCAACATCTAGGTATTGGTCTAAAATGTGCCTGCAGAAACAATCAATATGAACATTTTTTTCAAGGAGAACAGGCTGTCCCAGAATGGTTATTTTGGAGCTAAATATCTCAGTGTTGTTAGTTACCTTTATTATCGCCAATTTATCAACTTAGTTACTAGATTTATGATGCTTTAGCAACCTTTTTTAAAGAACCACCTACCTAAATAAAAATGACTGTTTCAGGGGGAGATCTCATATACCACACAACTTCATTTTTAAACACATTACTAATACTTACAGTATGTGAGTATGCCTGCTTTCCTTTCTTATACTGTAGGTCTCTCAAAATCTTATTTGAAGTCATTCCTTGAAAACCTAAATGTCAAAAGAAGAAAACAAACACAAAGTAATTTTGTAATATGTTTTGCTTCCAGATAGATAGATAGATAGACAGATGTCTGGGTCAGGGGTTCAGGCTGTCCTTTGATTTGCCATCAGTATTTTTTGTTGTTGTTTTTCATTTATAGTAATTCTTTCACGTTTTTTTCCTCCTTAATAAACTACTGAACGTCTGTCACAGCTAAAAGGACACTTCAGATCACTGGGAATACAACTGTTAAGGAGGGAGATGTTCTGAATCTGACCTGCAGCATTGAAAGTTTCCCTCCAGCTCTTATTGTGTGGTCTGCACTTAGTTCCAAAACCGACCTTCAGAGTGGAACTTACACTGACCTGAACAATGATACTGGATCAGCTACACTTGTCATCCACAATGTGACAGCAGAACACTCTGGACAGTACATCTGTACAGCAAAACATCTGAACACAACTATAATTATATATGTCAGTGTAACTCTGGATTGTAAGTACCAATCTTGAATCTGGATTTCATATTCACACTACAACTTACACGGTCCAAAGTTTTATGATTCTGATCATGTGTTTACAGGGTTTTCAAAGATCCATGATGGCTCCGGATGTGTGCTTCAGGCGGAGGTTTTGACCTGTGTGTGTATCAGTGAAGGGTTTCCTTTACCTACCATCAAATGGCCACTCCTGAAAAACCACAATGAGTACTCTGTCATTACCACTGTGACAAACCACACAGTCAACAGCACTGTCAGTCTAACTGTAAGAAACCATGGCAACAGCACTGTTGAATGTGTCAGCAACAATGGAAATGGGGATGTAAAAGAAAACCTCCTGATTCATAACTTGCCCAAGAAAGCGGGTATGTAGGATCAACTAAAACACTTCCTCTTTTTTGGCCACTGCTATTTGATATTTTAAGTAACCGCACTTTTTCAAACATGACGTTTTTTTAATGGTATTTCCTTTGAGTTAAGACTGATCATGTGGTTTGATTTCATGTAGTGTAACTGGTTGTTTTAGAAGTAGCTCCGTACTGACAATTTACTGAGCTGACCCTGTGGAGATATGGTAATACAAATTATGTGATATTATAGTACATGAAATTTTCCACTTTCCTCTTCTTTCTTCCTAAACTTCAGTAATCAGCACAGCAGGTGTAGAGCATGATGCAAATGCTTACACTGTCAGTTTGAATTGCAGGTAATCTCAGTGTAAATGGAGTGATTCTCTTACCCATTGCTGTTGTATCGATGCTCGTGAATGTGATCTTTTTAATCTGCTTCGCATTCCTTTGGTGAGTTATTAAATGTACACTTTAGGTTTTAAAGGCTCTGTAGACACACTGGATACTTTTTAAGACTCAGTCTTCTTTCTTTCTCACACAGGAACTCAAGAAAAAAGATGAACGCAAAGGACAAAGACAGTACATACATGTCCCTGCAGAAAACCCACAGATCACCAGAATATGATGTTATTTGCCAGCCGCTGAACTAGCAAGTGTCACAAAGTGAAGATAATATTAATAATTTAATCACTGTGTGTCCTCAAAAGACAACAGTGATCTACTTGATATTATTTCAACATGTGTAAATTTCAATTTAAATATTGCTTTTAAATTTCATATTGTTGTATGGTTTAAGTTTAAATTTCATTGACCCTTGTTAATTCAGAACATATCAATAGAGGATACTTCAGTCTTTCCTCGATGCTGGGATGTGACAGTATCAATGCTGCAGAATGTTGAAGACTGTACTGCCACCTGTCTTTTGACAGTGTGTATATTGTATGTTATGCATGCTCTGTATTATTTACTTAATTGTGTGTAAGATTGCATAAATATGGCATTTAAATAATATAATTTTGCTTTGCACACAACATCGCAAACCCCATCTTCATCATCTCCTCCTCCAGCTTCACACCCGACAGGTTTTGTAGTATAATCTCAATCAGCTGTTGTAGCCGGAACAGATTTTTAAACAGAGTTGAGTCGAATTCAAAATCAATGACATTTTAAATTTGATTGTAACAGTGTTTCATCATGAAACTGTGCTGTGCTTTTATCTTTGATCAAAACGTGTAGGATGTAGTGTACAGTTTTCCACTGTATTTCTCTCCTTGATGACATTAAATACAGTTATTATTTGCATATACTGTTGAGGTTTTATGAATTGTAGAAATTCCACAAAGTTTTTTGTGAACTGGCCCTTTTATTGCTTAGTGCATGTATGATTTATTCGTCATGACATCCCTGGGATTGTTTTTTTTAATGTTTTCTCTCCTGATATAAAATTTACTTTACTTAAAGTTTCAGTCATGGATGATCTCCTTGCTGGTTTTAAAAAGCAAACAAAAGCTGAAAAGGGTTTATTTTTTAATTACTTGATGATGAATGTTTTAAATAAACTATAGAACATACATAGTGTGATATACGATAACTTCATTAAAGTGAGTCTGTCTTAGTCAAGTTTGATTGAGTACTCACATTTCCTAAAATGTTGCAAAAAGAAGGAAGTGATAGAAAAGAGAAGCGAGGAAGAGAAACTTTGAGAAAAAAGGTGAAAAGCAAAGAGCGCTGCGGAGAGAAGAGTGAAGAAGAACTAGACGAGGTAAAAAAAAACCCCAAACATTTAATGTGTTTTCAAATAATCTTTTAAAACTAAGTGAACATCAATATTCTATAAATGTGTTGGCTGTGGGTCAAAGAACTGCGAGAGTGAAAATCCACTGTTCACAGTTGTTGCATTCATTAAATGATACAGACAACCTGTTGGTGTCTTGGAATATGGCAGGGATTACACTGTTATAACCATAGTTTTATTGTTGTTTAGCTGTAAAAATGTTTTTGTTTATTAATTTATCTTTTGAGAACAGATGTTTGTGTGTGTTTACCATAAAACTTTAGGTTGTGGTGTAGTCACAGTCGTTGGTAACTTGTGTACACAACCACAAAATAACCAACCATGCAGCATCCTGTATTGAGATGTGTGATGTAAACTGTGAAGTTTCCTTTGTTTTAAGTTCTGCATGTTTTCTTCATCTGCTGCCTTAAAGATTGTCTGTGGAGGGAGAGACTGAACGCACCGAGAAGAAGAATGTTTGTTCTCTTCTGGGCAACTCTGCTTTTCTGTGTGAGCGGCAGCAATGCTGACACAGGTTTGAATCTTCTTCTTTATAAGCTTGTAATTTTGCTTTATTGTAATTCTGTTGTTTTATATGCATATACATGTGTGTATAATATTTGGTTTATCCCAATAAATGATTTCATATCATTTATTGTGTGTGTGTGTGTGTGTGTGTGTGTGTGTGTGTGTGTGTGTGTGTGTGTGTGTGTGTGTGGGCGCGCCCGTGCTCATGCGTGTGCACACACACACACACAATAAACAATATGAAATCATTTATTGGGATAAACCAAATATGCTTTGTACCTGTTTTGATCTCCTCCTTTACATTAACAGGCACATCACGACAATGTAATGGAGAATACTGCATCACACTTAGCGATGGACTGCTAACAGCAGAGGCTGGACTCTGTGTTGTGATCCCGTGTTCTTTCCAGACTGCTTATGGCTTTACACCCCAAAATTTAGTTTGGTACAAATGTAAACAATATAGAAGATGTTACAACGATGATAATATAATATTTGACAGCAACAACAAAAACCATCAGTCTGAATTTCAAGGACGAGTGTCACTTTTGGAGCCTGATGTGAGACAGAACAACTGCAGCATCATCATTAATGATCTCAGAGAGTCTGATTCTGGATCATATCAGCTCAGAGTTAATGGGAAGCATGATGGATTCACATTCCCTGCAAGGGCAACTGTCTTCATTGGAGGTACGAACAAACTACATGGAGAACAAACATGTAGAGAATAAATCTACAGTGCTGTGCTGAATATTGATTTGATTTTTTTTTTTACTCTTAATATAAAGTTGTTTTGCACATTTATTTACCCCTGTGGGCAGCTAACAGGAACAACAACAGTTCAAAGCTTGTATGTTCCACCTTTAACTGTTTCACATCATTTCCTACTGTTTATGCCCAAATTTAAGTAGTTCATGAACTTCAGGCAGTTCCACTAATGATCTGCATTTCCATTAGGTCTTACTCAGAAGCCCAGAATTAAGATTCCTCCAATGACAGAGGGACAGCAGGCCACACTGACCTGCATTGCTCCTGGTCTCTGCTCTGGATCTATTCCTGAAGTCAGCTGGACATGGAGAGGAGCAGGAGGGACTGAATCTTACATTACAGGAAACAGTACCTCATTTAGAACTAAGTCTCAAACTGCTTTCTCACAGAGACACATTGCAACTCTGACCTTTAACTCTTCAGCTGAACACCACAACACCAATATCACCTGTAAGATCCGCTTCACTGGTGAAAAAACTACAGAGGCCAGTTCAACTTTAAAAGTGAACTGTGAGTACTTTTACTATATAGTTGTTTTTCCTGAAATCTTTTAACAGCATTGAACAGTGTCAACTCTTAGTCAACTGGTCTTGCATAAAATGAGAACTTCAGTGTTGTGTAATTTGTACTTTTTTTGTCTAACAGATGTGAAGGAAGTTAAACTCACTGGGGGTACAAATGTGAATGAGGGTGAGACTCTGAATCTGACCTGCAGTGTTGAAAGTTTCCCTCCATCTCTGATAATGTGGTCTAAGCTTGGTTCTAACATAACCCTGTACAATGATACTGGATCAGCCACACTCTTCATAATTAATGCTACAACAGAACATTCTGGACAGTACGTTTGTACAGCAAAACATATGAACAATACCCCGAAGGAAAACATCAATATAACAGTGATATGTAAGTACACAGCTTTGTGCTTTTTAAACAGTTTTTTTTAAATTAGGTAATTTAAAATGTGAGTTCAGAGCAATTACATTTCTGCAGTTAGACACTTATAAATATGTCATGTCATCTCAACATCTATGTGAAGTTACTGTTAGCATTTGAAGAAATAAATAACACAGTGCAACATCTAAATGCACAACTTCAAGCAGGTCAAAAATACTTAAAAAAAAAACAACAAAAAACTAATCAAACAAACAAACAAACAAAACAGGTGCACAACATATTAGACCACTCCCCGGGGATGCCCATAATTATGCCAGGGAGAAAATCATTTGCATCCTGGGGTAAATAATTTTCAAATTAACTAAGTTAATATGAACAAAACATAGTTACTGACTAGTTTACTATTACTATAATATTACTATTGCTATCATCTGCTGTCATCTCCCTTATTGTCGACTTTCCTTGCTGGCAAATTCCTTTCACAGGGAGCAGTACTAACATCTGCTAATGGTGGATGGCTGTGTAAGATCAGTTAATTGGTTATCTAATTATTATTAATTGTTGGTTGATTGGCCTTGTACATTAATAAGGTACAAGTAATTAGTTAAACTAATATGTTTGGTGCAAATCCAAATATAAGTATCTGTCATATACATGCGACCTGTATGTATGTTTCCAAAATGAGTGCTCCTACCGTTGGCTTTGCATAACTACGTGTGTTAAATGGTTATGTCCATGGGTACTGTTGCCATAGCTCAGGAGGTAGAACAGTAATCTATTAATCAGGAAGGCTGATGGTTCAGTCCCAAGCTATTCCAGTCAGCAGGCCAAAGTATCCATGGGCAAAATACTGAAGTGCTTATATGAATAAGGAAAGGTGCTTTGTGCGCTCAAGCAATAGTTTATTTATTGTTTTAACTTTTCTGGTTGCATCTAATGCCATTCAGTCTATATAGACTTTTCAGAAATCTGAGGAAATATACCATATACCACACAACTTCATTTTTAAACACATTACTAATACTTACAGTATGTGAGTACACCTGCTTTCCTTTCTTATACTGTAGGTCTCTCAAAATCTTATTTGAAGTCATTCCTTGAAAACTTAAATATCAAAAGATAAAAACAAACACAAAGTAATTTTGTAATATGTTTTGCTTCCAGATAGATAGATAGATAGATAGATTCCAAATGTGCTGTCAAAAAAGCTAAAATGCTCATTAGCATTAGGCTCAAAAATGCCAACAAAATGTTCCCCGCAGCAATAACAGTGTCACTGTATCATCTCCTTTTCTGGGTCAGGGTTTCAGGTTGTCCTTTGATTTGCCATCAGTATTTGTTGTTGTTGATTTTCATTTATTGTAATTCTTTTAATTTTTTCTTTCTCCTTAATAAACTACTGAACATCTGTCACAGATAAAAGGACACTTCAGATCACTGGGAATACAACTGTTAAGGAGGGAGATGTTCTGAATCTGATCTGCAGCATTGAAAGTTTCCCTCCAGCTCTTATTGTGTGGTCTGCACTTAGTTCCAAAACCGACCTTCAGAATGGAACCTACACTGACCTGAACAATGACACTGGATCAGCTACACTTGTCATCCACAATGTGACAGCAGAACACTCTGGACAGTACATCTGTACAGCAAAACATCTGGACACAAATATGACTTTATTCACTGATGTGACTGTAACTTGTAAGTAGAAAGATAATGATCTGACCTCTGAATTTTATATATATATATATATATATATATATATATTTGTGATAGTCAGACATTTTGGTATTTAATACAACTGGCAAATAATTAGGCAGACAAATTAAAGGAACCACTAACATAAAATTTGTTGCCTTCTTTTTCCTCTGTTTGTTTGGGTTATTCTTCCCTCTTTAAATAAACTACTGTAATGCGTTCCACAGATATAAGGAAACCTCAAATCATTGGGAATACAATCATAAAGGAGAGAGATGTTCTGAATTTGACCTGCAGTGTTGAAAGTTTCCCTCCAGCTCTCATCATGTGGAAAGCCCTTAGCGCTAACACAAATCTTCATAGTGGAATTTACACTGCTCAGCACAGTGATAATGGATCGGCTACACTTGTCATCCACAATGTGACAGTAGAACACTCTGGACAGTACATCTGTACAGCAAAACATCTGGACACAACTATGACTTTATTCACTGATGTGACTGTAACTTGTAAGTACCAATCTTGAATCTGGATTTCATATTCACACTACAGCTTACACGGTCCAACGTTTTATGATTCTGATCATGTGTTTACAGGGTTTTCAAAGATCCACGATGGCTCCGGATGTGTGCTTCAGGCGGAGGTTTTGACCTGTGTGTGTATCTGTGAAGGGTTTCCTTTACCTACTATCAAATGGCCACTCCTGAAAAACCACAATGAGTACTCTGTCATTACCACTGTGACAAACCACACAGTCAACAGCACTGTCAGTCTAACTGTAAAAAACCATGGCAACAGCTCTGTTGAATGTGTCAGCAACAATGGAAATGGGGAAGCAAAAGAAAACCTCCTGATTCATAACTTGCCCAAGAAAGCGGGTATGTATGTTCAACTAAAACACTTCCTCTTTTTTGACCACTGCTATTTGATATTTTAAGTAACCGCACTTTTTCATTGTGACCTTTGTAATTAGACAGTCATTCCATAAGCTATTGGATGGATCATATAAAATTTAAAACATCTTTGAGATGATTGTTTTGTTTTGTTTTTTCATGTTGTGCAGTTCAGCCATCAGTTTTGATGCTGAAATATCTGGAAATCATCATTGCCTTTTTCATTGGGGTAGTTCTTACAGCAGCTGTTTGCTGTTTAACTAAAAAATGTCTGAGGTAAAACATTTCGTATTATTACATTTTTAGGATACATTTATAGTTAACTTTATTACTATAAAAATATCCTTTTATCCAGAAAAAAACAGAAGAGTTCTGGAAATTTGGATGAGACTATGGAGATGGTAACAAGTCAAGATCATCCACAGGTATTTATGTTCAGTTGCCCTTTTTTTAAAATATATTTTTTCACATATTTGTTTTTACATAAATATCCTCAATATTGAAGTGTCATATTTAGCTTTTTGGTTTTCTGTAATGCTTTAGCATGTTTTACATGTCTGCAAAAAAAAGGCCATTTAAAAGTTTTAATGGTAAGGAGCAATTAGAAATTATAATTTTAGGACCATTCTGATACAAGCAAACAAGGAGTGGAAGTAGTTTACTGTATTTTCATGTTGCCTTTGAGCTCCTCTCTACTTATCCATCTGTTCTGTTGGCATTTGCTGATGTAACACATGCAACTTAGACAAAAGGGGAAAAAAGAGAACACATCCACCACGCCCTGCTTCAAAGTTCTGCTATTTCAGTTGCAATGATTCTGTTTATACCCCCACCCTTCATCTCTCCGCCAAGTTTCATGAAACTCAGATGTAATTTTTCTATAATCTTGCTAAAAATCTTGCTAAAATCATTGAAAGCATTTATATAAGATATAAATCATCATAATGCCAGTAAGTTTGACATTAAAACCATTTCATGAAAACAGTGAGGACTGTATAACATTGGGATGCAGTTTCAAATGTGTTGAATCACCAATAGGTTTATAATTTGTTGGACAAATACAGTTTTGCCTCTGTACACCACCACACTGGATTTTAAATATATGTTATTAAAGTATAGGTTTTCATCTTAAATTAATGGGTTTTACAAAAAAAAAAACGTATAAAAGTTCAATTGACTGACAAGGAGTGTCTGTTAGATAGTATGCCTTAAAATCACAGTCAGCACCAAGTCTTCTTTCATAGTGAGAGTTCATTTTTTGCTGCTTTGTGAAAAGAAAAAAAATACATTGAATCAATGCAAGAATTGTGATTGTGAAAGATTACACAACTTCAAGATTTCAACCTCGAGTCAAGCTAATTTTTGAGCCACAATAAACGCAACTTACAGCATCTGAAGCGTGACATGATCTTAACATTACATTACTGCAGTCAACCTCGATGAGGACAATCTAATGTGCAATGTTGGGCTTTTTGAGCCTGGTGATTGACTCATACCATTTACTTTGTACCTTACAGATATATGATGATCACACATTACAAGACAATCAAACCCACCCAGAAGAAGAAGCTGAAGATGGAGGTGTGGCAGCGGAGAAAGAAGGGCCTGAATCCAGCAGCACTCCAAAAGAAGTGGAATATGCCAACATTGATTTCTCCCTGTTAAAAATAAAAAGTGTCAGGGAGTCAGCAAGAACACAGGACAGCACAAAGACAGTGTATGCTGAGATTAAGAAAGCAGTAAAAGAAGAAAAGGAAGATGATAATGGAGAGGAAGGTGAAACGGTAGAGAGCAAAGAAGAGGAGGTGAGGATGGAGGAGGACTCAAAACAGTGTGAACCGGACAAGGAGGAAGGGGAGGACGAGGCAGTGTATTCCACTGTGAATGATTTAAAGGACAAAATTTGAGGAATGTTTTATTGTGTTTTCGATCTGATGTTTTTTGTCATTTTGTGTATGAATGACAATGCTTGTCTGTCATCCTGTGAGCTTCACACCTCTACATGATGATGTAGGGTTTATGTAAAGTAAGGACTGGAAGTTGAACAGAATTTCCAAATCCTTTTGTTATTTTGCTTTAATGTGTTTGTTTTAGTAACCTTTGCAGGTAAAATTTACTGCATTACTGAAGCTTTATTTAAAACCGTTATGTTGTCATTACTGGCCTGAGGGGCAGCCACTTCTGTAACTGTGGTCTAAGCTAAAATGTAGGTGTGTTTTAAATGGTTTATCATGTTAGGGTAAGTGGGGCTCTGTGGTGTTGACCACACGTCTTATGTCTGTGTAGGTTTTTGTCTGAGGGTGTTGCAAGTTCAAAAGCACACTGGCACATTTTAAGAGCTTCACATGTGTGTATTCCATTAATGGTAACCTGTTATCCTTGGTATCCTCCCTGGTGAAGTATATGTTTTTATCCACTGAGTTAATGTGTTCGGTGAGGGCCTCTATTTCTTGGATTTTAAGTGTGACCCAGGTGTCATCAAAGAAGTAGAGGCCTTCACTGAGCATATAAAAACATAAAGTTCACCAGGGGGGATGCCAAGGATAATTCCATGTCTGTGCTGCGCTATGCTGTGCTCACTGAGGAGTATGGAAGCCTCAGCGCTAAAGTTTACCAGAAACCCACACACACACAGACCAGTGCCAACTCTTTGACTCCCACCACCCACTGGAACATAAACTTGAGGTGATCAGGACCCTGAACCACTGGGCAGAGATCATTTCCTCTATGGCAAAAGGGAAAGGAAAAATAAAGCCTTACATGCTGAAATGTCACCAGTTTAAGACAGGAGACACAAACCCAGCCTCCTGGGGTCACAAACTAGTGTACTCCTAATGCTGAAGCCAAGCCCAGATGCCCTTTCTTGTCTCTCTGCATGGCTTGTCATTGACAGTTTTACATTCAGAAGTTGTGTGGTATTTAGGCTAATGAGAATGCAATGGCAAGAGCAACATTATCCTTAAGCTAATGAGCATAAGTACCTTTTTTTAAAACTTCACTAAAAATTTGGGGGAAGTGTAGGCTAACCCTCATATATAATACCTTTTTTGAGGTTATTGCTAGGAAAGGGGCCTTTTTTTAGGTCCTGTTATAAACATCTTTGTATTTTCAAAAATTTCCATGGAGTAGACACACAAACAGTGCCCAACATTTAGACCATATTTTTGCCTGATCTTGCCTGGAGAGGTAATAAAAGCTTACATTTCATACACCTCTATTACTGTTACAGTCTAAATGGTGTAAGACAAGCAGGTTTGTTCAAATATGAAACTGCTCAATAATTTACAGAGCTGTGTCATATCATGTGGAGCGTAAGTGTGTTAAGAAAAAACTGAGCAGAGAAATTGTGGTAAGATGTGTCACTTTTCAATACAGACTGTCTGGCTCTCAGGTTTTGGAGCAAAGCAATGGTTGGTACGCCAAAGCAAAGTTTGGGTTTTTGTGCTCATAAGATGAAGATATTAACTTTAAGGGGTGCACACAAATAGAGCAGTCGGCCAGCAAAATGTTTCAACAAAATGGCACAACTTGCCCCAACCCTGGGGTAAGTCGATCCACCTTGGGGTAAGTTGAGCCCCTTGAGTAGTACGCAGAAGCGGTGGTGCTGTGTAGTCCTACAAGTCATCTAGCAACCATATCCAATCAATTATTTCAGAATCAGAATCAGAATCTTTATTGTCATTGTACACAGAAGTTGCACAACGAAATTTAAAATGCATTCCTTTCTAGGTGCCTCAGACAATAAATAATAAAATAATAAAAATACGAGTGATAAAAATGATTACTAAAATACAGTGCACAATAGTAAATTAAGATGAATCTAGCCCCAATACACACACCAACGCACGCACACAGTCAGCACTACCACCCCACATCACTGTCCAAACCACACAGAGTTCAGTTCAATGATAGCCCCGGCATAAAAGCTGTTCCTCAGTCTGTTTGTTCTGGCCTTCATTGTCCTGAAACGTCTGCCTGATGGCAGTAGCTGAAACAAGGAGTGTCCAGGGTGTGAGGGGTCCTGGAGGATGTTCTGTGCCCTCCTCTGGCAGCGGGCATTGAACAGTTCCTGGAGGGAGGGCAGGGGACAGCCTATGATCTTTTGAGCTGTGTTGATGATTCGCTGGAGTGTTTTCCTGTCTGCTGCTGTGCAGCTGTTGAACCACACGCACATTTTCATTAATGAACAAAATCAAAGCCTCCACCTTTAAAGTTGGCCTGCATACTCAGCAGTATTTCCAGTATGATAACAGCTCCATTGTGTGAAAGGAATACACCATGGGCTACAATCTTGAAGGTTTAGCATCACTTTAGATAGATTTTGCTAAAAAGTAAAAAAAAAAAATTACACATATGTAAAAATGCAGGAGCGATGGAGGAAAATTACTCACTGCATTCCTGGAAGTTGTAGTCACCAGTATGGCTTTCCTGTAATTTTCTTCTGGAAAGTGGCCTGAAACACTTTTACATCACTAAGTTGCTCACAGGGCAAGCTGTGCCATGCACGGGGTAAGTTGTGCCATGGCACAACTTGTCCCACCATGAGTGGCACAACTTGCCTCATCCTGTCATTTAATGTAGGTTAGTGTGTCCATCTTGTGGATGCAAGCAAAATGAAACACACCATGCAAAGAGGCAACTCTACTGGCTTTGCAATTAACACACATTATATGTGTACAAGAAATCCACAAACCTGTTAGCTTGAAATCCACTTTTGATGCAAGAAATATACTTTTCTGCATAGCAACTTGTCATTTCAGAAATGCACTGCTCACATCAGTAACAATTTATTGCAGTTACTGAACAATAGATGGCGCCATCTTACTCTGAAAGTCAAAAGGAAAACTGGAATGGGGGAGGAACAACTAACCCCGTGGCACAACCTCCCCCAGTCTCCCCTATCTTGAAGACAAACCCTAACACTGAAGGTTACGCTCACAGAAATAGTTATTGCAGTAACAGATTCAGCATTAAAGTGATCTTAGGTTTTGAAACTGCAACTAAAGATTGAAAAATAACTAATAATGCCACCAAACTCACTGTCAGGTATCAGCTATGGTACTCACATTCATTTCCAGCTTATGAGTGAATTGTAATAACTTTGTTGATTTCTTAACTTTTTACTCTGGCTTAATCATCAACTCAAAATCTTTATTTTGTGTGGTATTTTGGTTTATTACCAAATGCATGCAAAGCTAAAAACAGACCTAGCCTCAGTGGCCCTGTTTCTCCCACAGATTCAACTGCCGCCCATTTCTCTCGAGGAGCCGGTGCACTCAACAGTTAGCTAACCTGCAGGATAAAAACTAGTGAAGAGCTGCTCAGTCTGTGTGTGAGCCCTTTAGTGAGTAGGACTGTGCAGTAATGTATGTGCTTTGAAGGTATTTGACTCTGAGTCTAGTGATGTGCATACCCCATCATCACAGTCATCCCTGAGTTCTATAGCTGCTCTTCACCGAGACCAGCTCCGCAGTGGGGCAGCATGGTGTTGTACCTTGTTCCTCCTTCAGGGAACAGAATTTATAGACATAACTGATCATTCCCTTCCAGTCAATTCACTCGTTACAACACATATAGTATGGGACCCACAGAGCACCTTAGTGCAAGGCACACCCAGCAGAAAGGACCGAATGAGCCACCGAAGGGTCTCATTCTGTCAGCCAGGCACACATAACTTTTGACTGGAGTTTCAGTCTCTTTCTGGGACCATTTTTAAGTTGTTCGGTTACTTAAAGGCAACTAGGGCCAGATTTACTAACATGTGCCAGCACTGTGAGGATTTTGTATGGCTAAATGGAAGGCTCCATAGCATCAGGTTTTTCTTTATATAATCTTCTATTACAAGATGTTGAAGAATGTCCTGACTGCATTCTGTGACCATAGCAAGTAGATAACATGTTTCTATAAATGATTCTATTCTTTGTCAAAAGCCATGTAGACTGCTGTTGCACTCTGTATTTTTGTTTCCTTTGCAAAAGCAAGTTAAAATCTCACAACCTGGTTGTGTGTAAACTTATTTATTTTAGATTTCCATTACAGATTGGTGTCAGTGAAGTGGGATCCCTTGATTGATGTGCATTCTGAGGTTAAGGCAGCGGTGACTGGCCATCCCTGCAAGGCAGCCTTTCCAGCCTCTAACCTCACATAGCTGAGACATGAGTGGGCCGACCGTTTGGACCCCAGAGCATTGATTCCACCACCAAATCATGATGAAACCAGATTTGGGTTTGCAGTGACAATCTCATCTAGGATAGATATTAAGCACACCATATAGAAAAAAAAACTGGACATTTGTGAGCATGAGAAACAAGTCTGGTAAAGGAAACCCCAATGCTGGTGAAGTGGTAAAGGTCGTGCCTCCAAATGTAGTTAATATGAGGGGAAAATATTCAGACTGAGGTATCAGTGTTATGCATGTT
The DNA here is from genome assembly GCF_007364275.1 of Archocentrus centrarchus. Classification (NCBI taxonomy): domain Eukaryota; kingdom Metazoa; phylum Chordata; class Actinopteri; order Cichliformes; family Cichlidae; genus Archocentrus; species Archocentrus centrarchus. The sequence continues at coordinate 7,516,444 of NC_044361.1, forward strand.
TGTGTAAAACAGTTTTGGAGTTCCACAAGGAGCACCATTCAGCAGGAGTCGGCTAATGCAGCTGGAAGAGAAAATAAATTACCAAAAATAAAGCCAAGAAAAGAATGAAAAGAGGGCATTAGATGAAATTGAAACTCATCTGAAAGTATTAAATGTGTTGACTTGTGAGGCAGAATACAGGGACAGAAAAAAAAAAGGTAAGGAAACTGTTCAAGAGAAAAAGATAAAGTATAAGGATGACCCGAAGTCCTGGGAATGCCTCGGGGTCCTCGGGGAATGAGCTGGAGGAGGTGGCTGGGTAGAGGGAGGTCTGCTCTCCAGAGGCTGGCTGGCTGGATAAAAATCAAAGCACTGCCCACCCAAGCATTTCCTGTAACTGTTCATCAACAAACACACACCGCGCACTGTCTATATACAATACTTCATTGATATACCACAACTGATCTATTGTCTGTAACTCCTCCATAAATGAGTGACAATATGGTTCATCTGGACAATTTATTATGAGTGCAATAACTCAGAGGTGCAATAATTTGAACTGCTTATACTGTATGTTACAGATTCATATTTCTTATCACAGCCACTGCCTTTACTGTATTCATAAGAATTCTTGTGTACATATTACAAATTTCTCATTTTGGTTTGAAATTATTAGTGTTTATTCTTTTTATATGATATACTACAGCCTAGCGCCACCTACCTGAGCTTAACTAAAGATGTCATGTTGGTGACTATACTGCTCCACTTATTTCATACAAGGAAACTCTCAGGTGTCAAATATACTATGTACATAGGGGAGGGCGAGAACACCTTTGCTGTTTTGGTCCCAAAAATCAAATTTTCTTTTAAACGTTAAAAACTTAACAGCCAGGGCTGAGGACCTAAGCTACAGGTCGATGTGGACTGCACAGCTTCTGCCAAAAGGTGGTGCCAGTGATGCAAGTTTTTTGTGTAAAAGTGGTAGAAGAAAGAACTTCTTGGTGTCTTTAATGCAACATACTAAAAACCAGTGGTGGAAAACTCGATCCAGTTCACAATATAAGATTAGCTGGTTACACAATGTTATTTTATTTTAAATTTCACACACCAAAAGACAAGAATTAAACACAAATCTGGATGTACAGTCCTAAAGTAGCCAGTAAGCATTTCCATTTTAATAATAATAAAACTATAGTTTGTTGTTTTAATTAGAAGGAAATATGCTACAATGCTAGACTACAACTACAACTACTGTTTATTATTATTATTGTTGTTGTTCTTATAACACTGACAATAATAATCGAATGTGCATTAAATCAGCCACATGTTGTGCCGGTGTGTGGCAGGAGCAGGAAGACCCCAAAATGCTGGACTCAGAAGCGATGAAAATGAACTTAATGTATTTTTATTGAAATGATGATCATAAACAAATAAATTGGGCTGGACTGAGGCCAAAACTAAAACTATGGGACACAAGGGATGGAAAACACGCACAACAGATACATAGACGACAACAAGACAAAGAACAGAAGAAAACTGAGGGCTTAAATAACATTGGGTAATCAGGGCAAGAGGAAACAGCAGGGCACAGCAGGTGAAGCAAATAAAACTAATAACGGGGGAAGCAAAACTAAACACAAAGCACGGGGAACACAAGACTGTCAAAATAAAACAGGAAGTGACTAGACAAGGTACACGTAGACTTGACACGGGGAAACACAAGGGACTAGAAAAAAACAGGACTACAAAAGAGAACTAATAAACATAATCAGAGACATAACTGAAACAGAACCAAGAGAACACAAAACACTGGGCCGCCGGCCACGACCATGACACCACACAACAAACACTGTATTTAAGTACTACAAAAGCAAGAATCTGACACACATATATGACTTTTGATTAGTAGATTCAAGTTTTTTAATTACTATAAGGCACCTAGTAGTTTCTGTTAAAGTACACAGTTTAACTTTGATAATATATTATCTCAATTTTCAAGGTCAAAAGGGTGACAAATTTCAGCCAATTAAATGTGATGACATCAGCCGATGAAGTTATTCACACAGTCACTAGAAGTTGCCTAATTTTAAAACTTTACCACAGTGTAGATCAGAGGAAGCTGCTTGCACAAAACATCCATGGGGTTAGTAGTTTGTTTGTTTTTTCTTTGGTGCAGGCCAGTCTTGTGCCAACCAGCCAAAGTTAATACTTGAGCAAATTGAGAAGCTGAGACAATATCTTTCAAAGTTATGGTTTCTGTGTTATATTTCCATTTCTGTGGGACTCTTTTTTTCTTTATTACAGTAAAGAGATGAGACGATGTGCAAATTTTCCAATAAAAAACATATTCTAGTTGAATTAGTTTTCAAACTGTATTTTTTCAAGGTGATTGTATTTCTTTTTATGTATCGTCACCTTCTTAAATTAATGGCCTAAGTTTTCAGAAAAGACAAAAAACTGAATGAAACATCAAAAATATGACAATTTAAACAAAAATAAAGCTTTCATTAAAAAAATGACATTATTTTAAGAGGGTGAAATTTTAAAAATTTAAGCTCATTTTGCCTTCATAAGGCTGTTAAAGTAGTTCTGTAAGTCATAGATTACTTCTCCTTTTATCCTGACTTACAGTATCAGAATGAACAATATTTCACTATTTGAAACAGAAAGCATCTGTGGGGCACATATCAGTTACAAAAAAAACTCTTCCTTTCCTCTGTCACACTTTGCAGTGTCTAAAGATTTCTTTAGTTACTGTTATCATAAACTGATGAGTTAAAATTGTATTAAGCTAGAAATGATTGTGACTACATCATAGCAAAGTGTGACAGGAAGTTAAAGAGAATAACAGAGAATAAAGTGATGCTACATAGGGCAATGTTAATGTTAATAACAGTCCAGCAACTTTTGAGAACACAGTTTAATTTCACACAAATGCATATATTATAATGCATTATAATATATGATGGATTGTTTGAAGATCATTTTTAAATGCAACTGCAGTAATACCTGAATCCCCCAAAATATCTCAAAGTATCACAATTCACACACAAGATGATCTTTGATTTCACTGGCGTTAAAGCTTCACATAAACATCATAATGTGACAGGAGGTTTTTAGATCTAAGTGTGGTGGCAGTCTAAGAGGAAATAATGGCCAGCATACTTCCTGGAAACTTGTTGAAGTGCAAAGAGAAGTAACCGAGGAGGAGGAGGAAGAGAAGAAGAGTCCGTTCAGAGCAGAGATCAGTGTGTGGAAACCAGAGCAGGAGATTCAGACAGAAAAAAGGTAAAACTCCTTTATCCATTTTTGAATAACTTTCACCGCAGTGCTCGCTCTTCAGTAAGTTATAAAATGCTTTTTAAAATGAGCTGTGTGTACTTAAATGAAGAAGTCTGGAGACGGGAGATTTTCATTCATCGTTTCTTTGCCTGCTTTAAATGAGATCCTACCCAAGTTTATTGGTTACACTGCAGTATTAATGAGATGTAACTATAACTTCCTGTATTTGATTCCATCATCCACCGAATGTTCTGTATTCTTATGGCACCTTTTTGTGTGTTTGTGCGTTTAAAAGGAAGAGTTTATCCTGTGGAGAGAAGACTTGCTGCCTAAATTGTTAAATCAGAATGTTTGCTCTCATCTGGGTGATTCTGCTGTTTGCTGACAGAGGTAGAGAAAGAAACCATTTAAATCATCAACATTTGAATGTAAAGAAAAATGAATTTAGAAAACACATCTGTGTACTGCATCACTATAATTAATGTCAGGCATACATCAGGCCAAATATATCAAAAAGCAACAGCACGGAAACAGAAGAGGCATCATTTAACATAAATAGTCTTTGTTGACATCACTTTTGATTTTCCACAAACTCAGCATCCTCTCTCCTTTTTTGTCTCTTTTCATGTTACAGTTGCAGGTTCTAGAACAGGTGAGTCAAGCTGTGCAAAGGAAAAATACAATATCACGCTAAGTGAAAACAATGTAACCTCAGAGGCTGGAGTATGTGTTTTGCACCGTTACTTTACTACAGAAGATGGTTTGATGTCCAAAGTGTAATTTGGTACAAGCACAATGAAAGTCTAATAAAACAATATTTGACTCCAGCAAACACAAAACTTCTGACTCTGAGAGTAAAGGGCGGGTGTCGCTGCGGGAGTCTGACCTGAAAAAGAGGAACTGCAGCATCGTCATCAATAACCTCAAGTTGTTGTCACCGTTGAGAAGACGGCAAATGGCTGCACATTGATTTCTTTTTTCAGCCTCAAGTTGTACTTTTTTCAATTTAAAATATTTAACAGTGATAGTATGTCTACATCAAAGTAAGTAATGTCTCTATGCTGATGCACATGTTTTTTCTTCATATTCTCAGAGACACCGAAAAAAAGCTCAACTGTGACCTCTAATTCTTCAGCTGCAGTCCAAAGTACTGTGGCCACCAACGCTACCAGCACCAATGTTAGCGCAACTACACAGGAGACAAAAACCTGTGAGTATTACTCTTGGCTAAAGTAGTTATAATAATAATAATAATAACTATGTAAAGCTCAACTTTATTTCATAACACTGACATGCTTTTGCACCTTCTTTGTAACAATTATCTACAATTAAAATATTTTAACTTAACACAAGGTGAACAGTTTGTACTAAAACATGCAAAGCAAATTTAATTGTAATTGTTTATGGATGGAGGTCAGAAGCATGAACTAGTTTAGGATGGGAGTTCTGTCTCTGGTTATTTTGTGCAGTTCTCACTGAAATTTAATCTAAAGAGATCCGTTTGAAATCTCTAGAGTCTCTTACATGCGGTGCCTGAATAAGATCTATATGCTCATATGAGGTTTCTGTGCTTTTGACCTGATGCTAAGATTCTTCTTCAGCATCTGGAGTTGTTCCAAGAATCTTGAATACCTTTAAATGTGAGCATCAGTCAGAGAACCTGACCTGTACATGTATCAGTGAGGGGTGTTGTTTACCCACCATCAAATGGCCACACGTGGAGCACCACACTGAGTACTCTGTAACAACCAATGTGTCCTCCTGCACAGTCACCAGCACCATCACTGTGTCTCTGAAACCCTTTCACAACACCACTAAGTGTGTCAGCGATAACAGTAATGGAGCAGCAAATCTCAGCAATACAACAGGTAAGTATTAGAACTAAAATATTTCTGTTATACCAGAGCAATCAAAGATTTAACATTTCACCTGTTCATAGATGTTTTAGACGATCACTCTGAACAAGAAACATCAATGAGCACAGCTTTATCCTTTTGATTTCAGATCTATGGGATACATTCTTACGTATTGTTCAAGAGCAGAAAGTCTACACTGCAGCATTGGTGGGGTTTGTGGTTGGGATCTTTCTTTCATCAATCTTTCATTGTTTGGTAGCAAAATCGTGCAGGTAAATTAAATTTATATGTTTATTTTCTATTTCTAATATCAACCAAAAACAGGTCATACCAGTGTTTTAACATATTTTATTTTACAAAAAGGAATATTATATTATTGAATATTTTATATAAATGCTGACCATTTTTCACAATATGCCCATAAGGTTTCTATCTACAGTACATGCACGTATATATCAGTTTATTTTTCATATGTATATAGCACAGCCAAACTGACCTTTAGAGGTTTTAAATAGTAACTTCAGTTTTTATGTCAGCACTTTTCCCTGCAGCCACACTTCACATTATTTTGAGATAGAACTGAAACATATTTTGTAATCTATCACAGGATTTGACTTCAGTGTTGTTATCAAGCAGTAATAGTTATTTTCTTTTTGAAAGTGGTCATAAATCTTTGGGTCATCTTATGAAATCAGCTTCTAGAAACTAAGATTTAGCAGACATAAATTTACATGTATGAATCAATTACATTTTGTGATTCAATATATATATATATATATATATATATATATATATATATATATTGCCTTTTTACTTAGAGAAGAACCAGAGTGATAACAGAAAATACTCACATTGTGTAACTGCCTGTTGTTGCTGTCAACCAACACCCATGGGCCGGTGTGAGACCTTCACTAGGAGTCATTCCTGCTATTTTTTTTTCCCAGAAAAAAACAGAAGACATCTGAAAATCTGTCTGAGAACCTGGAGATGGTTACCACTGAAGCTGTTCCAATGGTAATGTAAATTATCAGAATATTATACTAGTTTTATGTTAAATAAATGTTTTGATATAATATCAAGCTAGTATGTTTTTCTGACATGTAACTACACGATACAGTTGTCTAGCTTTTATTATCTGGCAAATGGCCTGTAATTTCTGCACTGTGTCTGACAGATGGATCCTGATCAAGCAGCAGCATATGATGAGATCCATGAGCCACAGGCAGCTGAAGGAGAAGCTCAGTGTGATGGGCAGTCATGGCCTGATGGTGATCTAGCACCCAAAGAGGTGGAGTACTCTGACATTAACTTCTCTGCAATAAAAACCAGGAATCCTGAAGAGGCAGAGAACAGACAGGATAACACTGACACAGAGTATGCTGAAATAAAGAGAGAAGAAAAGAGACAAGAGAACAGCCAAGAGGACAGTGAAATGCTGGAGGGCAATGAAGAGAAGGAGCTGATCACTGGGGAGGATAATGATGCAAAAAAGGCTGAGGAGGAGGGAGGTGGGGATGTGGCACTGTATTCCAGTGTGGATGAAATAATGGGTTAGGTATGAGAACCATGCATTTTAGAAATAAACTGATTGTGAAGCATCCATTACAACCATTGCAGGTAGAAGATGAAGTATTTAGGGAAAGATGAGGGTAGTACAGTACAGTGCAATCACTGTATGTGTTGAGATATACACTATATTGCCAAAAGTATTTACCACTCTGCCTTAACATGCATATGAACTTAAGCAGCATCCCATTCTTAATCCTTAGGGTTTGATATGATGTCAGCCCATCCTTTGAAGCTATTACAGCTTCAACTATTCTGGGAAGGCTTTCCACAATGTTTAGAAGTGTGCTTATGGTGGCGTGCTCTACACCACTGCAGCCAATACTTTGCATTGTACTTGGTGAGGTAAGGCTTTGATGCAGTGACCTCTGCGTATTATGCACCACAGCATCATTTTACCACTTTGTGGCTGAGTTGCTGTTGTTCCCAAATCACTTGCACTTTGTTATGATACCACAAACAGCCGGCTGTGGAATATTTAACAGTGAGGAAATTTTCACAACTGGACTTGTTGCACAGGTGGCATCCTGGAATTCAATGAGCTCCTGAGAGCGACCCAGTCTTTCACAAATGTTTGCAGAAGCAGTCTGCATGCCGAGGTGCTCGGTTTTATACACCTGTGTATAAAATTCAGAACACCTGAATTCAATGATTTGGATGGCTGAGTGAATACTTTTGGCAATATAATGTACCTATGTATACTGTATCAGGCAAAATTATCAGCTTCATGTAACAGTCAAGCATTTCGTCACTTCAAACAATCTCAGTCCTAAATAAGGCAAATGCAGCTGACATTGAATTTAACTAAGCTCAGAGTGAATGTCATAATTATTTGTAATTATTTTGTTCAGTTACATTATTGACTGTGCCACAGTGGAGGAGGGGCGAGAACACATTTGCTGCTGTGGTCCCAAAAATCCAATCTTGTTTTAAACCTTAAAAAGCTAACAGCCCATGGCTCAGGAATGGTGTCCATAGGTTGAGTGCTCCTGAGTAAGAGTAAGAGACTATAACTGTCATGTGTGAATTCACACATGACAGTTATAGTCTCTTACTGTGTCAAATGTGAGAACCGGAAGTTCAGATACAATGAAATATGATCATGTCTTATAAGGAAGTACATAAATATATACTTCAGTGACTCTTGTGAGAACAGTAACTGCAGACTATACTAATAATTACTGTACATACATTAAACATGTAACTGGGTGCATGCAGGTACTTTAAGAATTCATTAACTAATGTATTTTTAGTAATATTTGTTTATGTAGTTCTGATATATGAGTTATGCACATCATACTTTGAACAGTATTCATTGTGCTGCACGAGGAAAATAGAAAGAAGCCAACCAACTCACGGTTTAAACTACTGATGCAGAGATAAGATATTAGTAAGTTTGGTGGTTCCTCAACATGACAACAGTTTGTTTCTCTTTTTTTTTTTTTGCAACTCTTGTGTACTTCCTTTTTCTAAATGTTTTATATCACTTCTATAATAGACAGTGCTACAATTAAAATGCTTTCTTTTTCAGTGTTCTTATTTACATTCCTATTATATACTGTGACAGCCTGAGATTGTGGAAGTGGTGTAGTGTGAAGAGAAGAGCAGTTATACTCTGCAGTTAATGTATGCGCAAGCTTTTTTATTTTTTTAAGAAATTGAATAAATGGAAGCAAATTCTTGGGTGATCGTCTCAAAGTTTTGAGACAGTTTTGGTATGTTATTCAGAGCTGCTGTTGAGCACTTTTGGGGGGAATCCAAAATTAATCCTCAGGGGACAACAGTAATCAAATTTAGTCACGTCAGTATGGAAAATATGAATGTGCAACTTCCTGTATTAACATCTGTGTTGACAGCTTTGGACCTGTTTCCTGTGCAGTTTGACAACCAAACTTCCTGTATGTGTTTTTCTTTTTTTAAATAAAAATATTTAACTCACTAAAAACAAATGTAAAAGTGCAGGTGTTAATATAGCAGTTGAAGTGCAACACTTTCCTCTTTAGCATAAATAGGAATCACATGTCAGTCAGACTTTGCTGCAAATGGCATTTTAGCATTTCCTCTTTCAGGGGTTCAGTATAATTTTAGAATACCTACCTTACATTTGAAGTAGTCTGTCCTGAATAGTAAATAGATTTACTGATGTATTGACAATATTTTCAAGTCTTCTGTCCATCTGTCCTTCTTCCTGTATTAACATTTGCATCTATGATCCAAAATGCTGCAGCTAGAGTACTGACAGAGACAAGAGAGAGGGAGAATATTTTTCCCATACTGGCTTCTCGTCATTGGCTTCATTGGCCAGAATTGAATTTAATATCCTTTTTCTTATATACAAGGCCTTAAACAATTGAGCTCCGCCTTATTTTAAAAACCTCATAGTACCATATCATCCCAATAGAGCCCATCGTTCTCAGACAGCAGAGCCTTCAGCTTTCCTTTTTTTAAAACTTTCCTTTTTAAATCAAGCTTATAGTTAGAACTGAACAGGTGACCCTGAACGATCCCCTAGTTATGCTACAATAGGCAACAGGCCTAGGCTGCTGGGGGTGGTCCCATGATGCACTTACTGCAGTATTCCTTCTTCATTTCTTTTTCTCTTTTCTCCCTTTATAAACCACTCCACATTTAATTGTTAGTTATTCATTTCTGACTCTCTTCCACAGCACATCTTTCTTCCTGTCTCTCTCCCCTCACCTCCAACCGGTCACGATTTTTTTCTTCCTATTATCACCATTGCTTGGTCATAGGGGGTCGTTTTGACTATTCGGTTCTCTCTGTAATCATTGTATGGTATTTACCTTATAATACAAAGGACCTTGAGGCAACTGTTTGTTTTGATTTGGCACAATATAAATAAAATGGAATTTAATCTATTAAAAGAAAGTCATTCCTGCCTTCTGGCTGGGTGGTGAGTTCAGTGCATGGATATTAGTTAGACCTAGTAATACTGATTTGGGTGATTTAGAGTGGAAAGGATGTTTTCTGTAGGTTCAAACTTAAAATTTTACATATGTATTCTGGCAGCCAAATGCCTTAGAGCTGAAAGTCAGCGGCCGGGGTTCGAGTCCAACCTGTGGCCTTTGCTGCATGTCTTCCCCCAGTCATTCACCCTACTTTCCTGTCTGCTCTTCACTGTCCCTATCCAAAAAAGGCCAAAATTAAATTATCTTTTTTCCACATTCTCACTCCCATTTTTCTTCTGTTCATTCTATTTCTGTACTTTTCTTTTTCTCCTCCTCATTTTTGCTTCTCCTCTCTTTTTTTAATCTGCTCCTACCCCCATCATCTCCAGCGTACACAGATACCAATGTCAATAATAAATACACGAAAAGATAGGAAAAAAAATATATAAAATATAATAGAGTCTATAGAACTCCTCTTAGCAGAGTAAATGTGTTTGGCCCAACAGGACATTCAGACTGTGATTCTGGTTACTAAAGCTGCTGGACAGGACAAAAACAAAAAAGAACTGAGTGATTTCCAAATCATAAATTTCTGCAGATTAATGAGTTCTAATATGTGCTATGATATCAACTGTCTTAATGAGGAAATGAAACAAAGTGTCAGACAGCAGAAAAGCAGGTGTCGCTGAAGAAAACCTTCCAGCAAGCAGCAGCCACACAGTGTGACCACAGATGTAGTCTGGACAGTTTATCTGCACAGCAAAACATTCTGCTCTGTTCCAGCTATACATATTTATACTCAGTCTATTAGAGTTGCTTTGCATGAGTCACACTGTAAAATAATCCCTGTTTATCATTGTGGTGGTGGGCTGTGGTTTGTGGCTCAGCTGCAGGGATGGGGTGGTGCAGTGGATTGGGGGGGAGGACATCAAGGGCTAGTGGGCAAAACCTTACATAACAACAACAACAATACAAAAGCTGTGCGTGAGACACACAAATAAAGATAAAAAATTGTGAACTGTAAATGGTCCACTAGCTGGGGGCTCTGTAGCAGTAGTTGTGCTGACTATGTTGCAGTCCCTCAGTTTGTGCTGTGTCTGCAATAAACCTTTTCAGCTGCTGTCCCTTTAAGGCCACCATCCACTCAGTCAGCAGTTTCCTGATTAGCTGTCACTCACTATGTTCTGTCTTGAGTGTTTATATGTTGCAATAAGAACAGAGGAATTGTATTTCTGTTATATTCATCAGAAATTTTTGGAGCTTTTATTTTGACATTTGTATAGACAGGAAGTGCTGAGAATTGTGGGGGAAAGCATGGCTGCACACTGAAGTCATTTATGTTACATCCAAAGCAATCCTTCGACTGGATCCTTCAGAAAGCAATGGCTTTTCACTGTACTGTTCTCTCTATGTGTTGTACTCACTGAGCATGAACATAAATAAACAGCCAGCCAAACTCCAGTTCATATTGCAACATATAAACACTCAAGACAGAACACACTAACAAAAAGTTTTAACAGCAGGTCTGTGGGACTCTGGGGAAATGGCCTGTGCTGTGAGCACATACATACAGAGCGAAGGGGAGGAAAAACTGAAAATGGGTGTTTAGTGCAGTGTGATGGCTTACAAGAACTGTTTGTACATAAGCTAACCTCATTTAAGACATTATAACGGTTTATGTATGATAAACAGACGTTTAACATCCATGTTGAACATTCATTAGAACTCTTTCAACCTAATCTTAACAACACAATCATGTGTCACAAGCCCACTGTGTGTATTCAGGATGTTTCCTTAGAGTAAATTAAAGTCACATTTTCAGAAGAGAAAGACTGTAGTTTAATTAATTCCTATAATTTAAAATATTGTGTTAGAGATGTGCAGAAACAGACTCACAGGAAGTGTATGTGTATCTATTATTTTCAGCTCTACACTGGCCCCACATGGATGTGCATGGATTTTTTTTCCCCTCTAAGTTGCCATCAAATAACCACATGCTGTCATTACTGCACTTAAACCAAAGGTTGCCTGCACCGTCATCCTTACCGTAAAAGACTAACGCAGAACTTCTGCTGTGTGTGTGTCAGTGAAAACAAAAAGGAGGAACAAAAGGAAACCTCATGTAAAAAAAAAGTAGAAGAAGGTGGTCACCGTCACCATTTCTAAGTATATTTTTTAATCACTACTGTTTCTGTTTGACAGGCTTTAAAATCTACATGTTCAGCTGCTATTGTCTGTAGAATAAGAATCGCTTCAAATGAAGATGTCTAAAAGTAAATTGTAGCAAGTGGCCCAAAATACACAAAACAACAATGGTTCCTTCATTTCAGTTCAAGTGTGACATTAATTAGGAAATGTTGCATAACATTTGTATGTTTACTTTTGTTGCTGTAGTTGAGAAATCCACTTCTGCATAGAAACAAACAAACAAACAAAAGACTGATTTAAGTCAAGAAGATCCACTGGTATTTAAATTTGTGCAGCAAAACCGTGTTCCACTACAAGACTGACTTTGGGGACACCTGGTGGTATTATTGGAAAACTGTTGTAAACAGCAGAGCGGGAGTTCCTGTTAAAGACATTTGAATTGTTTTGGGCTACTTATCAGTGGTTTGAAATGTACCAGCTGATGAATGGCTCATTATGTGTGTAGTACCTGGCAGATGTATGAAGAAATCAGATGTAGACCACTCTAAAAGCAGCAGAATATGTATGAAGAAAAAAAAAATGGGCCAAAGAGAAGCACTATGCTGAAATTTAGAAAGAGGGAGCAGAGGAGAGACCAGAAGGAGATGGCAAAGAGGAAGAGGAGATCACAGGTGAAGATGACAAAGTATTTTCACACTGTGTAACAGAAAAGTGAGGTGAGGGTAGAATTAGCCTGATTTAACCTCAAATCAGCTGACTGGGTAAGTTTTCATTTTTCTGATCGGCAATTTGTTCTATCAATTCCAATTCTCATTTAGTTTCTGAATTTTTTAATTTTTTAATTTATTTTTGTTTTATTTTTTTTACAGTTATAGATTAAACTATTTATTGAGAATCACACTCTATCGGGGACTGTGCATGAACTGTATATAAAAAAAATGGATGCAGCTTCTGGGTTTGAAGCATGAAGCAAATGTGAAATACCTTCAGCCTGAATTCTGATGGACATGGACAGCAGGGGGTGACTTGTGTGGTTACAAAAAAACGAGAAAAAAAAAGTTCAGCTGTATAGAAGTCTGGTTTCAAAATATCTACATGGAGAAAGCAGAAAAGAGCAGCTGACCTCACAGAGAATCTCACAAACCAGTGGGTGACTTCATGGTGGTATAATCCATCTTTTATAGTGTGTGTGTTTCTCATCTCTGTGCTGTGTGTTCAATATATATATCATCCCCTACAACCCAACCAGGATTCTGGCTCCCACAGATTGACTGTATACCCACGAAGCACACAGATTATAATCAATCAATCAATTACAGACACTCCTGATCATCATCATCTGAGAGGTGAAAGCACACCTCTCCACCAAAACAATTTCTTCCATTCCAACTTCTTCACCACTAACACCCAGGAGCTGTCAAAGAGTGTCAGGACAGGAAGAACATTCAAACCCCACACAGAAAGGCCCCAGCGTTTGAACCTAGGAGCTCTTTGCTGCGAGACAACAGTGTTAATGACCATAGCAGCATGCTGCCCAGCACTTCTTCTTTTCCCCCCAAAACATACTAAAAAAATTACAATACAAAGACACTATAAAAGGCTATGAGCATATAATTTTATTCTGCAGTCTATTTGCAATGCTACTTTTTGTATTAAAACGGATGAGTGCTAAAAGGGTGCATGGGCTGGCACATCATACTAAGAAGTAAGCAGCATGCACAAGTAGAATAGTTTTCACTTTGACTGTGAAAAGACAACAAGACAAAGAAATAAAAACAAGATGCTGGTATGTGTATAAATCCGGTAACGTTTCTGTTTCTGTGTCTAATTTGCATGTGTTGCATGATTAGAGTTGAGATCAAAGTTCATGTTCATGCATTGTTGAAGCAGTGAGATATTTTGAGAAATTTGCAGAACTGCTCTTGATAAGATCAATACTGCACACACAGGTTGTGAAATCAGAGGCAAAAGCCAAGTCTCTCTGTCTTTCTGTCCAAAGTTCAGAACTATAGCTGCATATTTTGTTTGTTTAATTAACACACAAGAAGAAATTAATTTTTTTTTCTTATTGCATCTTAACTATGTCCTGCCCACTGGTTTCCTAGCAGCTTTACTGTAATGACAAGGTGTTGCTGCATCCAGCTGTGACAGTAAGTTATGGTTGAGAAAATCTGAAAAAACTTGAGTTTTGTTTTCACGGTAAATGTTTTTCTTTTCTTTTGTTTTCTGCTGCATTATCTTTTATGCATGATCCCTTTTTTTTTCACAAGAAAATTAACTTTTTTTTTTAAAAACAGCTTTTGGCATTTCAATGAATTTCCCAATTTCTGATCAGTAGCGGCCGATGGTTTTTGAAATGCCATGAAATTATCATATTTAAGATGAATAAAAATACATGAACTGGTACAGAGCTATTATGCACTGTCAAAGAAATGAGGAGCCACTGATCACTGAAAAGCTAAAACAACATCTAACACCGAGCAGGTGCAAGTTATTTTGCATATTGGGTTCCTCTTAAAATAAGAAGGGGGAAACTCTACAGCACTGTTCATGAGTTTTGAACATGTAGTATTACATAGCTGTATCAGTTTTATTAGGATTACATTGTTCCTCTTTATTAGTATTGCCAAAAAAGACATTTAGTAAATGAGATGAAAAAGAAACTGTCAGGTTGCTATTTCACTGTGTCAGCACTGAAAGAGAAACAAGCAGCGCTACAAACAGATGCTGAATTGTAGCAGTACCATTAAGGACACCCCCATTTCATTAGACTGTCATTTTAGTTACACTAGCTAAAACTGCTGGTGTATTGCTTCACCTTAACTTTGATTTTCAGCCTGATCTTATCTTCAAAATTATTGACTGCTGGGGGAAATCAATAATTGTTATTATTAGTTTATTAAGTGGAGGGATGTTTCCAGGATGTTTCAGATGGGGTGGTACAGTTGGGAGCAAAAAGGAAAAGGAAATCAGAATATTTGATCAGAAACTAAACTGTATCAAAAACTTGTGAGTGAAACATTGGGCTGCTTATACGCAACCTTGTGCCCTCAGGCCAATGCATAGAGGTAAATGTGACACTGCACAAGGGTTTAAACATTGTTTTGCACAGTGATGGTTAAGCCCCTCTACTTGAGTTAAAGTCATAATCCCAGTAAAGTAACGGTGCAAAAGTTTTAGCATCCAGCTGAGAGGTACTCTCCAGCGTGTACTGGGCCTGCCCCGGGGCCTCCTCCCAGTATGACATGCCTGGAACACCTCATACAAAACGCGCCCAGGAGGCATCCCAGTCAGGTGCATGAACTCCTTTTGGCTCCTTTCAATGTGGAGGAGCAGAGGCTCTACTTTGAGCTGCGCTTTTCAAGACACTTTTTCATAACCATACAGTCAGCTATATTCACTGTTCTATTAAAATTATTTCTCAGATAACAGTTGTACTTATTTGTGAACATTTGCTTATAACAAATGCCTGTTTTGAAAGAGCATATATTACCCTATGAATAATATGTCTTTGTAGGTTCTCAGTCATCCAGGTCACAGTAGCCTTCAGAGCCTGAAAAAGGGGCAACTGGCTTGAATACCTGGGTCTCTCCAACCTTTTGGTTTGAGAACTGAAGAAGCCTTTCTGGTGAGAGGTGAAACATCTTCCAGAAACAAAAAGAGGTCCAGTTGTCCCTTTTTCAAGCTCCTGAGCTATGAATAATACATCATTATATAGGTAGCTGTACAGCTGTATCTCTTTCTGGTAAATGTGTATGCCTTCCAGTAGGCTAGCATACGGAAGCCACTAGCTTTACACACTCAGATTAATCATGTATGTGCTTAAAGTGATTTTGGATTAGGGCTGAGCTTACAGGATTAGAATGTTCCACTAGCTGGATGGACCCTTAAATAGATCAACCTGAAGCTGTCGGTGTTTCAGAGCTGTACGAGAATCAGTATTTGACAGCAAAATATTTAAACAAGGGCTATTTCTGTTCCAGAGGAGCAGGTGAGTGTGTGTAACATTGTTGAATGAAATCAACAGAAATGTATTTTTGACATTTCAGCATTTCTCTCTTGTTTTTTCTTCTGCTAAGTCTTTATTTTTCTGTACCTCTGTGGGCTTCAAACAGTATATGAAAACATATGAGAATAGTAGAGGAGAAATCTCGTGTCAGTGAACACAGTTTTCTGCTTGTGAAGCATTAGAAACCATTCAGTCACATTCAGTATGTGACTTATTTATTGACTATGCCTTAAATAAATACTGTGGGGTGGATAGAAATGAACACAAAACTGATTATTTTAAATAATCTACAAGTACATAAAACCTTTCCTGGGTACAGTTCTTTTGCAGGTTATTTTCTGTGACACCAAAAATAATTATTGATTCTGATTCTTGGTTAGTTTTTCAAAGCTGCCTCTTCCATTTCCTTTTACCAAATTGTTAGCTGTAATCGTGTCTAATGTTGTACCTCAGAAAGGTAAAGTATTCATGAGAACTTTTCTGGACAGTCCAGTTTTATTGGGCCTTTTTAAATCACTGCACTTTTCATCTTTCTTCAGCAATGGCTGATGTCTTCAGAGGCCTAAACCTCCTTGAGACCCTTAAAGAGTCTATTGAGAGCAACAGGTTATCAGATGTCAAGGAAGCAGTGGAAGACCTCCTTATCAGCAGGATCAACTTGGCTGTGGTGGGGGACCGCGGGGAAGAAAAAGCCTCCTTTATGAACTCCCTCCGTGGTCTCGGGGCTGATGATGAGGGAGCAGCTCCAGCTTCATCTCCTGTTGCTCCAGAGGGAGTAGCAGGCTACCCTAACCCTAAACACCCTGACTTCCGCCTGTGGGACCTGCCACCTGTCCCAGACATATCCCCATTTGAACCAGAGGGATACATGGATAGCTATAAGTTCCTCCGCTACAATGCGGTCTTTATGACATCCACACAGACAGTCCAACCCAACAGTGTGGAGGTTTTCTTGGAGGCGCTTTCCCTGCAGCGACAGACTGTGTACTTTATTGTCTTAGCTTCAGTGGAAGACTCAGAAAAGATCCTGGAAGAAAAAAGGAAAGCCAGTCTGGAAGTGCTGAAATCCAAAGGTGTGGCACAGCCTAAAATCTATCTTGTTCGACCATCCATGCTGGAGAAGTCAGACTTTCCTAGTCTGTTAGCAGATATGAGTAACGACCTTCCAGAGATCCGAGCACATGCCCTTGTCTTAGCTTTACCAACGCTCACCTCGGCCCTGGTTACTCAAAAAAAGGAAGCATTCAAAGCTTTAGTATGGGCAGGTGCCTCACTGTCAGGTGGAGTGTCAGCTATTCCTGTTCCCTTTGTGGCATCTATAGTGGACTCAAGCATAGGAGTGCGGATCTTGACCAAAGCACAGTTATCTCTTTGCCTGGATGATGAATCAGTGGAGCGACTAGCCCAACAGCGAGGCATAGAACCTACTAAACTTAAAGAGTTACGAAACTGTGCACTGTCGGTGGAGGTCAGCAAAGGTGAAGTGAAAAGGCGGCTGGCAGTGGCAGAGAAGGACTTGGCCACAGTTTCATCAAAGCTGCTGGAGATGGCGATGCCTAGAAATGCCCGTTCTGTCAGCCGCTCCTTTGCTGCTATGCTGCAAGCCTTAAACGGTGCTATTGATGAGATGGCAGCCGATGCTCAGAACATACTGGCAGCTGCTCTCAGAGAGGGGAAGTGAGGTCAAAGGTTTTTCTCTATGTGTAATGTTCAAAAGCATGTTTTTGCTTTTAACACAAAAGTATATGTCAGTGCTGTGTGAACATGCATTCTGCAAATAAATGCTAAGTACTTTAAGCTTCTCTGTGACTGTTTAAAAACCCAAACAAACAAAAAATCCTTGTTCACATAACAGTACGTGTTGGCAAACTGTCTTCAAGTAGGTAGGTGGGTTTTAGAATTACAACATTGTTTTGTTTCAGTGCTAACTCCATGTTTGCTAGATGCAGCCCTCCTCGGTTGACTCATCTCACCTCGCGCTACTGCCAGCTGATTGGAGCTCCTGCTGTCCTGTCTGCTTGCTGCTTTCTTTCATAGTTTGTTCTGCTTGTTCGGTATCGGCTGCTGCGCTGCGGCTCGGTTCTGTTCTGCTGGTGTTCGTGTTTAATTTGGGTTAATTCCCAGTGTTTTAATGAATGAATGCGGGGCTTTTATGGCTCTTATTTTGGTTGATGTATTTTGTTTACTTCTTCTGTTATTTGGAAATTTGTTTGTTTCTGATTAGTTTGTTTATTTAGTGTTTTGGGGTTTTTTTTTAACTTTTTTAAACTGTTTTTATTGCTTTTCAGTAGCTGGAGGTCATGGTGGTGGCAGTACTGGTGGCTTGGGTGGTGGTGTCCCCCTGCCCCCGTTCCTTCGTGGGTGCTGTGTTTCCCTGTGACTGTGGTTGTTCACTCAAGGGGGGATTCCCTCCTCCCTTGCACTGGTCCCTGTCCCCATTAGGGTTAGGGTTTTCTGTTCTTTAGCTTTTGTGTGCTTTAATGCCTTAAAATAAAAATTGTATTGCTTTTAACAACATCTAACCTCGTCTCTTGTCTCATCTGTGTGTGAACCTGCTTGTGCCTTTTAGTGAAGGAAATTATTCCCTGGGTGAAAGTCCAAGGGTGACATTGTCTGGCAATTTGGTAGGATTTCACCACCAGGAGCTTTCACATTTAATAATGCCTTAAACAGAGGAAGTGGGAGTTCAACAGAATGCATGTAAAAAGCATGTTGAAAAAAGGAATCACCTTCTTTACAGCTAAGAGATTCTCCTCTGGCTTGACTGGGCATGCAAATGTTTTCAAGATTTTAAGTCAACTGTGAAAACTTCCTTATTACTACTTTGGGAGGGCTTATGCTCTCTACATACTCTAAGTGGGTCCTCTAAGGTAAGAATAAGCTTGTTTCTGTACAGTCTGGTCTGAAAAGTTCTGGTCCCGCTACTGCCTAATTCAACTCATGAGTTATCAGTAAGTGAAGTTTGTAAAGGTTAATCTCGAGCACTGCAATGGTTTGATGTTCTGTTCTGTTTTTTCTAAAGAAAGTTCAGTTTTGTAAAATCTGTTTGATAGAATGGGAAATATTTTAAATTATTTCTGGTCTGGATTCAGGTTTGCCCTGGAAATGCTAACCTTGTATCCACAAACCTGCACTTTTAAGTGATAAATAAGCTGCAAACCTTTGAGACTGAATTTATTTTCTCCTGTGTTGCATTTAAATTTCAGAAGGATAAATGACAAAATTCATAAAACAATGCATTGTGTGTATATATAAATATATGTTAGGTGTTTTCATTTTTGTGTAGGCAATGAGTCATTAAATGCATGACTGATGAAGCAAACAAAAGCTATTTTAACAAAAATGAAAATGTTCCCCAAAATATATTTTAGGTGTTAAAGTAAAAAAACAAACAGAACTTAAAAACAAATTGAGTCAAAGAACAAAAGTTTGTTAAGGACACTAATCTATCAATACACGAACATCATCTATCGATCTATCTGTAGTTGTGTGGGGAAAATGGTCTACAGTGTAACCATTTCATTAACCACAATGCTTTGCATTGAAAACAAAAAGTTATCTTGTTATAAGTCATAAGCTTACATTATGATTGCATTAAAAATGTTCTGGGATGTGTTGAGGTGTGTACAAATTCTGTTTTTGTTTCAGAAATCAAGCTTTAGTCCTGAAAATGAAAGCTCATACTTTTGGGTGTTTGATATTGCTGGCTCTAATTAAAAGTAAGTGTTTCGTTACTCCATAATCAGAGCAATGTTTTCTTTCATCATTGCATTGAGGTCACATTTATTATACTAACTTCTCCACTTCTCATCACTGTAGGTTTTTCTTGTGATCTCTTCAAACTAGAAGACTCCAGCTTGACAGCAGCAGAAGGGTCCTGCATTGAAATCAAATGCGAAGTCTTAAAAGAAATTACCCTTCATAATGCATTCTGGTTTTGGATGAAGGATGCAATTTGGACTGAGGGAAAAGATTATAGTGCAACTATTATTTACAGTTCTAATAAAACACAACAACCTGTCAGTCCACACTTTGCCAAAAGGGTGGAATATGTGGGCTCTCCATCTAAAAGTTGGGGAAATGGAAAGTCATCAGAGCCATATACATGGTGCAGTATTTTGATCCAGGACCTGAAAAAAACTGACACAGGAAACTATTCATTTAGATTTATAGGAAGAGAAAAATGGGTGACTAAACCATTTATGAATCTCACAGTCACAGGTAAGTACAAAGATCAGCATACTGAAAGATATAATGTATTCACATATTTTACACTATAAAAAATATTGAAATGAGCTGCTGGAGTGACAATCTGGTTGGTTAAAATTGATTATTGAATAAAAATAAGAGAGCATAAAAAAGCTCAGGTATAGAGGTAAGCAAACTGGTCAATTCGGATATTAAAAAAAAACAATAACAATTTAACTCAGATTTTACTTAAGATGATAATAAAAAAAAATTTAAAAACCCACCTAGAATTAGAACTCCTCTTTCTGCATCTTATTGGGGTTCTCATGGGAAATATTAATAAAACGGTCTCTCTCTTGCACATACTGATTGATATGATGAGCACCAGGTAGTCCAATCATCAGACCACAGAAGAATTTATGATAATTTAGAAGCTATTTTAAATCACGCATAAACTCTGGCTTTATGAGTGTTAACTCAGCCAGTAACATCAATCTATGACTCCAGAGAAGTTTTTTTAACTCTTCATGGTGCTGTCACATTTTTCCTAAACCAAATGTATCCATAGTGCTTGTATTTTATACTTTTACAGTTTATCACATTCCTGCTGACTCTTCCTTTTGCCTATATTTGCAGAAAATCCATGTCTGCTCACTTTTGAGGGATCAAAAAACGTGACTGAAAATGACACCGTAACACTTACATGCTCTACATCAAGCTCATGTCCTTCAGACCCTGAAATCAAAATCACTTCGGGACAACTTTCCCCACTTTCAACAAAATCACAGAAATCTAAAGAGACCACACTGAGCTTTAATGCCACTTGGGAAGATGATGGAAGCATGTTTTCATGCCAAACAGAGAACAACAGCGACAAATGTTTGATCCGGAATATCAGCCTTACTGTAGGATGTGAGTTCATAACTGGAAAAGTTTATTAATGTCTTTTCTACTGATGAGTGGACCTACAATTTCTGCTGAAAACACAAAATTCTCTGTGAAACATCTATTATTATTGTTTGAGAATAAAATCAGAAGGGGTTATAAGAATTGATAAGTTGACTGAAACAGATCTACCATCAAGAAATGATTTTGTTCTGCTGCAAGATGAAAGATTAAAAAAAAAACTTTTCAGTAAAAGTAATAAACCTTGCTGTACTTGTTGAATTATATTTGTGTTAACAGTCAACCCACTGAGTACCTGTGTGCAGACTAATGTTTGCTAACCTGTACTGATTTTTTTAAACAGACGCTCCAAAAAGCGTATCAGCAAATACGAGCTCTACAATTGTAAAGGAAGGACAGTCTGTCACTCTCACTTGCTCTGCTAAAGGACAGCCGAACCCCTCTTTTAAATGGATGAAAAATAACAAAGTGCATTCCACAGAGGCCAGCTGGACGATCCCATCAGTTAAAAAACCCCACACTGGATCGTACCATTGTACAGCTCAAAACAGTCATGGGATTAAAAACTCAGAAGAGGTGACTATCAATGTTACATGTGAGTACTGTTTTACTTGAATTACTTCAATTGGCTATATATATATATTTTTTTTTTTTTTTCACCGAATTTTCTTATATCTGAATGTCTGTTAATGTTTTCGATTCTCAGTAGTTTAAGCTTTTGTTGGTGCAGTTTACTGTATTTGGAAAAGGCCTGTATTTTATATGGAAATCATATGTTTTATCCTTTTGTAGTTCTGATTTATCAGGCCTGATTATTAATTCAACCTCACCAAACGCTGACAACTTCTGTTTTAGATGTTCCTGATGTTGACATCCAGATTTCACAGGAGTCTCAAAGAAACCCAAAAGAATTTATGGAAGGATACAGAATCAATTTTACATGTTCTGCTAAGAGAAGCAACCCACCACCACTTTTCTTTACTTGGCTGAAAGACAAAAAAACTCTTAAACAGGGACAAACATATGTTGTTGAACATCTTAAGCCAGAAGACAGCGGTAACTACACATGTAAAGCTGAGAACACTGTGGGTTCTGGATCAAAAACACTTGAACTTTTGGTTCGATGTAAGTTTTGCACCTCTGTATTCTGTATGTCTATGAAGAAAAATTAATTAGTACTGATGCTGTATAGATTGTTTTAGTCTCAAATATAGTCTGAAAGTTATTTCTTTTTTCCAGACAAGCCAAGGAACACCCGAATTTCTTTAAAAAATACAACAGTGAAAATTGGCGGATCGCTCCAACTCACTTGTGAAACTGATGCGTATCCCCACGAGTTGAGCTACTCCTGGTACCGTTATAGGAGTGACTCTTCCCAGAAGACGTTTATGGGTTCCAGAAACCCTCTTACCTTAATGAAAGTACAAAGAGCATATGATGCATGGTACATATGCAATGCGAGCAACATTGTTGACAGAGGGGACACCAGTGAGCCGGTGCACATACAAGTATTATGTAAGTACTTTGCAGACATATTGAAGATTCTCTACACTTTGTTTTACAACTGATTGATTCAATCAATCAACCACCACCACCAAAGAGAAAAACATACATTATATATATATATATATATATATATATATACTTTTCAAAAAAAAAAAAGGTTATTCATGTTTTCTTTAAGGTAAATCAGGTTATTACTGTTCTAGCACAGATTTAAATGAAGCTGCATCTAAAACACACAGTTAGTTTAGCCAATCATAAAAGCAAGGTGAAATAGGCTGGCTCTGTGCCCTGCTTACTAATTCAGGCTACCAGAAACCTCAATGCTCATTAATTAAGATAACTGGTTCTTTGTTTATATACAAATCTAAGTATAAAAACATTAACATGCTGTTTTGTGTGTAGGGAAGACTCAATTATAGTAGCCCAATGCTGCCACATAAAAAAATAGATATTTAACTCAAATAAAAGCACAAATTCTTTGTAAATTCCAACTTTTATGCAAATTAAATAAAGACAATAATGTGTTAGAGAATGCTGGTTTGAGAATAGGACCGAGTAGACAAACAACAACAGTTTTATCTAACTCTGGTAGAGCTTGACTTTATTTTCAACGAGTGATCTTGTCTTATCATTCAATGTGATAAAAATGAATAAATCAAGCTCACAGCTGCTTCCTCTCCACAGTTCCTCCCAGCAATACCAAGCTGCATATGACTGATGAGGTCACTGAAGGCCAGACTGTCACAGTCAGGTGCGCCGCTGAAAGTTTTCCATCATCGTCTTTCACCTTGGCGGGACCTTTAACATCAAATTCTCAGACCCCAGAAAGTATTTTGCCCACCAACGACTCCTACAATTTTGCTGCAACTTCAGCCCACGCAGGTTTTTACATATGCAAAGCCACAAACAGTGAAGGAAGCCTGAAAAGCCCAAAGAAGAAACTGGTGGTGAAATGTGAGTGATCAAGTGATGCGTTGTGTTATTCAGATTACGTCAAAGCCAATTCCATTCTAGGATTCAGTTTCCTTTTAGAAAAATAAATACCTTTAAGACTTGATCTTGTTTAGTTTCCTTTTTGAATTTAATTTTTTTTTTTTTTACTTTATTCATTTTTTCTTTCTTCATTCATTATTGATTTAATTTCCAGACCCCCCACCCCCTTGGCTCCCCCTTATAATAATACACTATGAGACAGGTACACAGAAACATAGTTATGCGCATGTGCACGCACACACACACACACATCTGTCTATTGTTTTGCTTGAGGAAAATAATTTTTGTTTATTTGTGTTAAAAACACAAATTTGTGTTGAATGCAGATATTCCCAAAGAGGTGAAAGTAGAAGCTCGTCCTGGTCTTGTTATAAAAGAAAATGAGTCATTAACACTGGATTGCAGTGCCAAATCCTACCCATCAGTGAACTCTATCATCTGGATGAAGGCGACCGATGGGCAAAATAAATCCACCATTGGAACTCAGATGAACTTCACTGTGAAATCTGCCAGTGTCTCTGACAGCGGGTGGTACAGCTGTACAGCCACGAACAAAATTGGAACTGGAAATTCTGAGCAAGTTGAGGTTAAAGTTAAGTGTGAGTACATTTATCCAAGTGTGAGTAAGTGTGAGTGTGTTTTTTGAAACAGCCACTGAGGGATGCCAGAAAGGAAAATATCAAATTCTGTACATTTTCATTGTTTATAACTTTTCCTACAGTTATCCACCATCTCTGTATTTGAAGTCATTGTTTCCTGCTTCCCTTTCTTAATGATTCTCCTGCTTAGATGGTCCAAAATACACAAAGATCATAAAAGGACAGGAAGTACAGCATGAGGATGGGACATATTCTGTGACACTGACCTGCATCAGTCGGTGCTATCCTCCAGTCGAACACTATTCGTGGTACTGGAGGACAGGTGAAAAACAGAAAGAAAAAGTGTCGAGCCATCAGAACACCACAGTGAGCTCACTGCAGTATGGGGAGCACTACTGTGTCGCAAGGAATGAGATTGGTGAAAAAGCATCTGAGCCAATCAGGCTGTTTGACGGTGAGTTTGGGTTGCTTTTTTGGGGGGGATTTGTGCTACCTGTTCACAAATCTCTCCAAGTACTGATGCTCTGTCTCTTCTCACCGCAGACACAGTTACGACGATCTTGAAGTTCTTCTTCTTATGTCTCGTTTTGCTCATTTTATGCGTAATCTTCCTTTTGTACAGGTAATGTAGAAATAAGAAATGTTTTTTGATCAGAAAAAAAAGGTGTTCAGATGATCGGCCCGTGTAACTGCTCTTCTCTCCCTTTTGGTTTCAGACGCAAGAGGAACAGATTAACTCAACGGGGAACTACAAACGCGAGGGCCTGTGGTGGTTGTCTGGTACTCCATATGTAACTCATATGTACAATATTTTCAGCTATTACTCAAATTAAACAAAAATTTGATGTTTCTGTGTAAACTGAATCAGGGCTGGCGGAATGGAGTCAGAAGGAGCAGCGGGAATCGGATTGTTGTGACAGAGCCGTTCAGGAGCAGAGATGACCTCCTGCCAGACCAACCGTGTCGGCCAAACGCCCAACGACACGAGCGTCATCCAGACAGCACGTAAGTCAGCGGCCGCTCGCTCTGTCCGACTCGCAACAAGGAGCACATTGTTGGGTAGACAGCTGGATGCTGCTGCTCACTATTCAGTCAAAGCATCCATTTAAAGTCCTTCAGATATGAATGGTACACTGAGGGTTTACTTTGTTATCCAGACACTTAATACGCATGTTTTTCTTATTATCATCCATGCTGTTCCACAGGACTGCATCCAACATAAACACAGTTTACTCTACCGTGAATCTACCCAAAGGCAAACAGGTGAGCCAACCATATCAAAGCAAGCTCCACAAACCCCAATTTAAAAAGATCAATCAATAAATAAATAGCTGTATATGAGAAACTGCAGCAAAAGTCAAAGTGAGCAGTGAAACAGCAAAGGATGCGTAATAAAAGATATAACTGAGCATAAATCAAATTGTATGCAACATGCATTTGGAGGTTCACTAACAGTCTGAGGACAGGAATTCAGGATATTTCAACCTCTTGCCTGTTCCTTTTTATGATTTTATGCAAATAATGCGAAATCATCCATCTTCTCAAGACACATTCCCCTTTCATAAAACAGACTCCTAAAACACGTTTCTGCCTTTTAAATGTTAAATTTAAATTGATTTAAAATAATGTTCTAGTGAATATCCTGTTTTATGTTTTATGGAGTCACTTAACTGTAAATGTATCGTTTGAAGTACTGCTGTTAAACCCTAAAACAAAAAGTAGCAAAATTCTGAACAGTTCAACAAAATTTCTCATTAACTAACTTTCTAATTTTTGTAATTGCCAAAAGACCCGGATTTATTTATTTATTTTTTGCACAGTAGATGCAGAAAGTCAAGAACTATTATGCATTCAAAAACATGTTTCAGGGTTAACATGTTCACATTTTTTAAAGCCATAATTCATAGGTTTTTATAGAAGCCCTACTGATCCAGCTGTTGTGTGCTGTCCTCACTGTTTATCCTGTCGGTATAGTTCTTGCTCATGCTTCCTTTTAAAGCATGAATGAACTGATTCAGTTGCTCCTGCACATTCATTGGTGTCTCCCGTTTGCATCTGCTCAGGCTGCCTCTGCACAAAAAAACCCAACCAGAGCACATGGTGGGCACATGGAAAATGATTCCCTCAACTACGCGTCTCTGGACTTTGTGAAAAAAAAAAAGTGAGATTTCATATTTTGCATATAAAAAGCACCTAAGCATTATTACATGGCTTATTGTATGACTGTATGCTTTTCCAGGGATCCAGCAGAGGATGCTGAGTACTCTGTGGTGTCAAAGCCAAAGAAGTCAAAAGAGGTCAGAAACTTCAGAATCGCAGTTTACATGTATCACATTCAGTTTATTACCTAATCGCACTGTATTTGTATATCATATTTGTTTACAAATCATTCTTATAACAAGCAACATTAAGTTATGGAAAAGAAAAGAATTAAAATGATCTTTTACACAGATTTTGTTTTGCATGAAATCCAGATACTGTCAGAAATGATGACACAGTTTTGTCACTCTTTATCCTCTAGAACGAACAAGAAAGGCTGCAGGACTATGAGAACATCAGTACAGTAGCAGCCTCCAAACCTCCATATACATATGACTTTGACACAGACACAGATACCAGCGAAGATGACGTTGAGATCAACTATACTCAGGTGAACTTTAAGCCAAAGTCTGGACACCAGAAAGCAAGGAACGACTCCAGCAGCAGCAGCAGCAGCAGCTCTGAAGACAGGACTCAGTACTCTGAGGTCAAAATCTGACTTAAAATAATTTCATCCTACTCAGATATCTCTGCCACTTGCATTAGGCATCCTGAAAAATATTTGTCAGGTTAAGTACATTAAACAAGGTTTTTGTCACTCTTTCCTTTTCTCACTCCAAGGATATTATTTTGGCTTTGATTTCTGTGCAGCAAAAAATCCCCAAACCCATATTCTTGACAGATGTAACATTGCTTGGGGTGGACAGATAATAAAATGACATGACTGCAGCGTTGTAAAGCTGTGCTGCCATCCTGCTGTTCAGGCTTCTGATGTGTGTCTGTGTTTTGAAAATAATGTACTTTACTGTATGCATAGTTCCATTTCATAACCTGCTTTAGCATTAGTCGTTGTTCGCCAGCTTGACTGCAGGAACAATTACTTGTGTATTTTATTGTTTATTTTTCTAAATAATAGCAAACACACATATGCATCACAAAGTTATCAATAAAAATAAGTGCTGAACAAATATCAGACTGTACCTGTTTCTTATACTCTGCACAAACTTTTAAAAACTAGAAGAACTCTAAGACAAAGGTTAGTCTTCAAAGATTAAATAGAAGCAGTAGCGTTATAAACATTGTAAGAAGGTTAAAGATTCAGCCTCAGCACCCAGATTTCTTCTGATATCTGCGTCAGGTTACCACCTACTGTGTGTACTTAATTCATGTGATGTATTTCTTTCTGTCATGCAGTTTTTAGTGATAAGACAGGAGAAGAATTGACAGAAGAGATTTACAGAGATGAGGATAAAGATCAGGGTGGGAAACCACAAGCTTGTGGCATTACTACCGGGTAAGATGTTGCCTGCAGGGCAGTTCTTACCTCCGTTACTGAAGGATTTAAGATGTTTTCCTGTTCATCTGCTGACAGCCAAATACTGATGACGTCCAAACTCCTGAGCTTCTTCTAAAGCTAAGCAACCGCTTTTTCATTAACCCCTCCCGTAAGACCTTTAACACCTTTCTCTTTTCCCAAATGAGCATCCGCAAGTATTTCTCCTTCCTTTGCAACTCGTCCATTGCTTGGTGGATCTCGGAGGATCTCAGAATTCATGGCAGTCTTGGAGGCCAGGCCTCTGATCTCACCCTCTCCGAGCTTACCCTCCGATCTGGCCTGGAGTTCAGCAAAGTCCACATTAACGTCTTCCTTGCATTCTTCTGCTTCCTCCTCAAGAATTGCTTTGTTGACATGAATCACATCCACTTTTGAAGGATTAGTCTACAGAGAAACCACAATGGTGTGCTTCAGTAACAGAGTTTTGGGAGAAAAAAATGTTTACCATGCCAGAATTTTTCAAACAAAACCCACCATTACCAGAATCACAATATGTTATTTTTGTTTTTTTGTCATTTACGATTACTTTTATCGTGTTTAGCACCACCAACCCGTATGTTTTCAAGGACATGAACTCACCTCACTGGTGGCCAAACAATCTGAAGTGTCCACAAGCCCCTGGTGAAGTGAAATATTTCCCTTCCTCTTCCTAAAACCATCACAGAAAGGCTTAGTTAAATGTCTACTCGTTTAGTGTTCTCATTAAAGATGAAACATGCAGACATTTTTTTAAGGAAATTTCTTGCCACAAGGTTAAGATTCAGAAAACTTTACTCTCAGAATATGTGTACACTACAGGTTTTAGATTCCACATAGCATGGGTTTCATACTGAATCCTGCTGTGGTGCTCTATCCTTTATATGTTGTTCATTATTTATGGGCGAGACTTCTCTTACATGTGGGTGTGAGATGTGTGTATGATGCTGACACATTTGGGGCCCTGTGATTGGTTAATTTGAAGAGTTCACAATCTCTTGATTCTACCACTGCAGCCTTTTTTTTTTAAACTCCAGCTGACATTCACCTCTTCCCCTGCCTGAAGTCAACAATGACCCAGCATTTTAGCTTTTATATTGTCTTGAGAGACCAAGACTTTGTCCCCTAAACCAAAGACGCAGCACAAATTCAGGGTTCATCTAGGATTTGAACCCAGGATCTCTTACACTCCAAAGAGGAGTCGTACCCATAGAATAGCTTCTATACTAGTTTTGATTTTGTCATAAATCATGCATTACATGTGCATGTCCAACTTTAAGACATTACATTAGGACGTTGTGTCTTATTAGCAATGATGTGTGGTAGCCATGCTTGCTCAAAAATCGGTCAACAAATGTCTCCATCGTGTGCATTTTCTATTCTATATGTTATTTCTAGCCTACTTTGAAAATGTCTGTTACAAGCAGAGTTAGCAACCTTTTCAGTTGTGTTTCCATGTTCTCTCACCTGTAAATGGATATCAGCAGTGGTGCGCACACCAGCAGCATCCCCAGCGCTCCTGCTCCAGAGCCGATCAGCAGAGAAACAGTATGGAGGACTGAAAAATCCCCAGAAAATGCATCAATCAGTAAAAAAAGGCAAATAATGCAACACAAAAGCCAAATATAAAGTGAAGCCTCCTACAGATTTCTCTACCTAGCTGAGTTTCACTAGAAGACACATTGAAAGCCAAATTATCAGAGCCCAGGGAGTTGTTACTGAGGCAGACTAGAGAGGGCATGTCCTGGCCCAGGTGGTACAGAGTGATGACACTCCTCATGATCGTGCTGTCCAGGGTTACTTCCCGGATTGGGATGTCAGCAGAGTGACTGACAGGTTCACCAGCCAGCTTCCAAATCAAGGAGGGAAGCGGGTTCCCCTGAGTGTCGCAGGTACATCGGATCTGGGACAAAATCTTGACGCAGCGTGAAGAAGACAGGATCTCTGGAGGAACTGAGACAAAGAAGGTAATGGGTTCATAGTATAGGGAAACAGGGGCTTCAAAGGAATGA
Organism: Archocentrus centrarchus; assembly: GCF_007364275.1. Lineage (NCBI taxonomy): Eukaryota > Metazoa > Chordata > Actinopteri > Cichliformes > Cichlidae > Archocentrus > Archocentrus centrarchus. The sequence goes on from NC_044361.1 coordinate 7,545,965, forward strand.
AAAGATGAATAAGTCTTACATGTGACATCGATGCTGGTGGGCAACGAGCATTCAGCTCCATGGACATTCAGAGCTTCACAGTAATATTGATCTTCTGAGAGTTTGGTCACATTGAAGGTGAAGTCTTGCTCAAAGCCGACCGCCTCCTTTTTTTTCCCCGCCACCCGAAACCATGTGAAGTTCACCGCTGCTGGATTGGCGATGCTCGTGCAAGTCAGAGTCACAGAGCTGCCGTCCAGCACGGGACCAGAAGGATCGACGGACAGCGAAGTGTTTTTAGGAGGATCTGAAAGAAAATAATGTCTCCTGTTACTAATGCATCCAAAAATGTCTTTTACTTTTGTGGGAATGCATACTCAGAATTTCAGAAAATATGCAACTTAGGATTCTTCATGGCAAGTTTTAGGACTGAAAATGAATAATAAGTATGCATAATTTTTTTTTTTTTGTCATTCTTATTCATTTATTTCATTTTTGATGGGATTAAGGTTTTGTTTTTCGATTTAGGACAGCAAACATGAAGGTAAAAAGGAGCAGTGGTGATTTTCCAAGTAAACTAAGAGGACACAAACAAAACAAAACATCCACTGTACACATGAAGACACTGGCACACATGTGGACACAGTGGAGCTCAGTCATGATGGACCCCTGACACAGAAGGATTTTGAGGTTGTCACGCAATTTGACAATGTGTTACTGTCCATAACTCAGACACTAGTGCTGCCCTGTGAACAAGTCTTGGCCCCAGATCATGTTTGGCTGAGCACAGCTGAATATATAGTAGAGCCATATTCAGGATGTGAGCACACTGGAGACATACAGTTCTGTTTTTTTTCAGTATAAATGTCTTTTCTGTGTTAAATTAACTCACACTCAATGTCCAGCTGAATTGCTTCCGACATTTCCTCTCCCAGATCATTTTTTGCTGTGCAGCAGTAATCACCACTGTGGCTGGTGTCGGCACTGCCTATAACCAAGATTGGTCCGAGCTCTTCATCCACTTCATTGTCTCTGTACCAGGTGTAGTTGCTCGCTGGTGGGTTCGAGCGGCTCTTACAGAGCAGGGAAACAGAGCTGCCTTCCAGAATTGGACCAGAGGGGTCGACGATTACTGTCGTTTCCCTGGGAGAAACTGGAAAAACAAACAAGCGTGGGTTCAGTCTATGCTGTGGCCCAACATGTTACTATGTGTTTATGTTTCAGCGTGACTTACACTGTACGTCTATCTGAGCGATGGAAGAGTTTTGTGTCCCATATCTGTTAGTGACTGCGCAAAAAAACTGACTGTCAACTTCTGAGATTGTGGCTGAAAACCTCTTCTTTGATCCCACCACTGCCACCTGATCTCCATTCACTTTGTACCAGGTGTAAGTGTCCACAGCTGGATTTGCATTGGTGTTGCAAGTCATGGTCACCAAGCTGCCCTCTTTTACAGGACCAGAGTAACTGACTGATGTATTATTTGGAGGATCTGAAAGACAAATATGAAAATCTAAATAATAATATGTTTGCATATGTCAGATTTTGTTGGCCACTCATAACCAGTGCAACATATTAAAAAAATATAGGAGGCGTGCCTTGGACCGGTCACCAGGGCTATCACAGAGAGTAAAACTATTCACTCGCTCTCATATTCAGGCTGAAAAAAATGCTAAACAGCAGCTGAGACAAACAAGTAGTAATCATCTGCATGTTAAAGCATGAAAATTCCAGAAAAATACTCACAAAGAACACTTAGAGTCAAACTTTTTTCGTACAGGTCACTCTTCCCAACTTGTCGGTTATAGAAAGCAGTACAAGAAACCTTTTGTCCATTGTGAAGGTAAGACGCTGTGAAGTTCATCACAGAGGTTGCAGGATTAGCTTCCACATCCTCCTCTGTATCACCTATGCTGGGCAACCATGTCAGAAGGGGAGGAAGAACAGGACAGGGAGCAACAGCTGAGCAGGTCAATGTAATGGGAGTCCCTTCTTCTACCTCCAGGCTGGATGGAGTTATTGTAGGTTTAGGCAGTGAAACTGAAAAGTGGAATAATAATAAAATGACAAGAAGAACTAAAATACAGCAAATGCACAGGAGCAAGAGGAGGTGACAAACTTTGAGTGGTGATGAGGACACTTGAAGGAAAGTTAAACTTTAGCTCATTGTCACACTGCAGTCTGAAGTAATAGTTGTCATAATGGCTCGATGGCATGCTGTTGAAGATGGTGGTGCAGTCTTTATCACGCAGGATCCCAGTCAGATTTCCTTGCTGGATGTTTAAGCTTCCACTTGCAGCGGTGAGGCTGGAATCAAACACCTCAGTTCTGCTCCAGCCTCTCTTCCAGATGGCTTTGCAGGAATCATCCAGGAATTTTTCCCATTCTGGGGGCAAGCTGAATCTGCAGCGGATCACCACACAGGATCCACTCAATCCCTCTACTTTCTGAGGCAAGAAGACAGCCCAGTTTTGGCATAGGCTACCTGAGGTGAAACAGTAATCAGCCAAGCTAAGGTCAATATTCTAATAACTGCCAGTGTCAAAGTTCAGCATATGAGGAAGGATTGATAACATGACTGAAATTTAAATAACATACCTTGAAGTAGACAGCATATGAAGAAAACTTTTATAGCACCTGCCATGTTTATCTGATGATCCTAGAGAGGTACTGGATACAGAAAGGACTACAATTATGTTTTATTTCATGGTTTATGATCAGACTGAAAAAAGCAATTTAATCACTGGGACAAACTGAGAGTCTCACAATTTCCATTCTGCAAACTATTAATTTTATTGCTGAAAGCAAATTAAATATTGTATTAAGCTTTTGAGAGCCTTAGCTCATAATTTCGAGCACTTGCTAAGTATTTCAAAATTATTCTCACATAGAGCACTTGAATTCATGTATATACGCTGTAAGTTTAAAACATTAAAACTGAAATAGTTTTTTTTCTAAATATATCAGAGTTATGTTAAAAAAAAATTACAGCTAGTGGTCATTAAAAAAATTCTTACCTTAAAAGCCAACAGTGGTGTTCAGCATACAGCGTCTCTCCCTTCTGGGGGAAAAACAAGTTTAATCGAGATCCCAAATCTGAGATAATTTTAAAGTATACAGTGATAATGTAAATATTAATAAAGTTCAAATTAAAGCTTTGCTGGTGTTAAAGGGTCAGTGGTAATAATCCAACAAGTGAGTCATGTCAGACTGGCAGTGTGTTTGGATGGCACACTCAACTGCTGTCAGATGTGTGTGGGGAGTGGCACTTAGCACAAGAAGAGGGTTTTTGATACTCTCTATTTCTGCTGTCTCAACCCCAATGCAGAATTTTATAACAAAATTTAAATCTTATTAATAATTTTGTGAGAAATATAAAACACCTTACTGAAAAAAAAGCACTTGGTGCAGTGTGAAAGAAGCTATTGAACAGGAAACTGAGGCTGCAGTTCACACAGGCTCACCAAAATTGGACGACAGAAGATGAAAAACGTTGCCTGTACTGATGAGTGTCGGTTTCTGCTGCGACATGTGGATGGTAGGGTCAGACTTTGGAGTAGATCTGTCCTGCCTTCTATCCCTGGGTCAGGCTGGTGATGGTGCATTGATGTGGGGAATATTTTCCTTGGCATACTTTGGGCCCCTCAGTACCAGCTGAGCATCATTTATATCCTGATTGCTTCCATCAGGAAAGTACCTACAACATCCTGTTGTGTATCAATAAAAGTGTGCATTGAAAGAAGTATATTCCAATAAAGAAATAAAGTCCTGTTACAGCGATGGAAATTATAATGAAATAATAATCTAAATGAGATAAGAGAGAGAGGAGGATGGATAGAAGAAAGTTAAAGAATCATGAAGTGCAGAGGATTAATAAGGAAGAAGTGAGGGCAGCTGTGAAGAGGATGAAGAGTGGAAAGGCAGCTGGTCCAGATGGGACACCTGTGGAGATGTTCAGGAGAGAGGGCAGTGAAGTTTCTGACGAGATTAACACAATCTTGAAGACTGTGAGGAAGCCTGAGGAATGGAGAATAACTGTTACTCATACTGATTTTCAAGAACAAGGGTGATGTACAGAGCTGTAGTAACTACAGAGGGATAAAGCTAATGAGCCATACCATGAAACTACAGGAAATACTTGCTAAAGCTAGGTTAAGGAGAGAGGTGATTATCAGTGAGCAGCAGTATGGCTTAATGCTGAGAAAGAGAACTACAAATGTGATGTTTGCTTTGAGAGTGCTGATGGAGAAGAACAGAGAAGTTACACTGTCTTTGTATATCTAGAAAAAGCATAAGGTCCCAAGAGAGGAACTGTGGTACTACATGAGGAAGGAGTGGCAAAGAAGCATGTGAACGTGGTGCAGGACCTGTGTGAGGACAGTGAGACAGTGGTGAGATGTGCAGTAGGAGTGACGGATGAGTTCAAGGTGGGGTTGGGAATACAACAGGGATTGTTCCCTTCTTGTTTGCAACAGTGATGGACAGGCTGACAGATGAGGTTAGGCAGGAGTCTCTGTGGACTATGATGCAGATGACATTGTGATCTGGAATGAAACTAGGGAGCACATGGAAAACAGCCTGGAGAGGTGGAGGTATGCTCTGGAGAGAAAGGCAATCAAAGTCAGCAGAAACAAGACAGAAAACATATTTGTGAATGAGAGACAGGTGGAAAGGTGAATATAATAGGAGGTATAGGAATAGGTATATAGGAGGTAGTGAAGGTGGATGAGTTTAAGTATCTAGGGAAAATCATCCCAGGCAACTGACAGTGCACAAGAGAAGTGAAGAAGAGAGTGCAGGTAGGGTGGAGTGGATGGAGATGCATGTCTTGGGTGATTTGCAACAGAAGGATAGCAAGAGTGAAAGGGAAGGTTTACAGTATGGTAATGAGGCATACTATGATGTATGGTCTGGAGATGGTGGTACTGATGAAAAGAAAGGAGGTGGAGCTGGAGGTGCCAAAGCTGAAAAATATTAAGATTTTCATTGGGAGTGATCAGGATGGACAAGAGTAGAAGTGAGTATGTCAGAGGGACAGCTCAGGTTGAGCAAAGTTGGAGAGGCAAGGCTCAGATGGTCTGGACACGTGCAGAGGATATACTGGACAAAGGATATTGATTATGGAGACCACAGAGAAAATTCATGTCGTGAAGGAGGACATGCAGAGGCTTGATGTGACAGAGGAGGATGCTAGGGATATGGCGGGAAGGAGGCAGATTATCCACTATGGCGACCCCTACAGGGAGCAGCCAAAAGATGAGTCGGATTAAATCTGTAATTTCCACACTGATCTGACAAAGTTATTTATTATTAAAACTATTTTTCCAATAAAGATTTATTATGAATAAAAGGAGAGAAAACTGTAGAATTTTTATGAATAAACTTTTAATAGTGCATTCATAACAGTGTATGTCTTCATTTATTTGCATATTAAACCCCTATAAATTTCTGAATAAATAATCTTAAAAATGTTATTTACAATGTGTCTTAAATGAAAACAGAGGATGATGTGGCCATATTAATGGGAACACCTGGCAATATAAAGCAATCCAACACAAATTACAGCAGTCACAGTGTTTAACCTCAACAGTCTAATTTAAGTACACTTATTGCTGGGCTGTCACACTGGAATGCATAGTAGTGTAAAGTGTATGTCCACCACCTGTTGTAGTGTATTTTAGCTTAGTGTACATCAGTCTTGTAATGCAGGACTGTGACCAGCAGGGGGAGGTCAAGCTCAGCGAGTATCACCTCCCCAGTAACAGACACCCACAGTGTGCAGGCTGTTTGTGGTTTGCAGCTGGTGACCCTCATCCGCCATCGCTCTGTCAGTAACAGCTTCCACCACTTTATTCACATATTCATGAGTCCAGGTACAGAATGAGCTCCTGAGGCGGATCTGCAGCAAAAACCAGGCCCTTAAGCAGGAGAGAGGGAAAAATAACTCCCGGCACTGCTCGCTCAGTAGCGACGATTTTACAGTCAGAAAGTCAATAACGACTGTGTTCGTCTGTTGCCGTGACAATAACATCCATCCACATCCGCATGGACACTGCACTGGACGCCACCAGAAAGAAAAGACGGTCATACGTCTTCACACAGAAGGTCAGACTGGGCCGAGGAGACTGAAAAGAAGGCACACACAGTGATGATGTCATAAACTGTGATGAAGAAGCAGCCTTTTTTTTTTTTTTTTTAGTTATTTTTCATTGAAAAATCGATTTTAGAAACAAACCGCATCATATTTCTTGGTTTAAAAATCAGCTCGTTGTGTAAGCGCAAACTGATAATTACCTGTTTCACACAACTTAGAAAAGTGTGTAATGTTCAGACTGCAAACTATTTCCCTGAAGGAATTTTTGCTGATTTACACCAACATGTTGAATGAAGTCACTTTAAGTGAGAGGCTTGATATTTATTTTTAGAAGATGTGATGTCTGTGAGCAGCAGATAAAACCTTAATGAGTGGTACGAGTGTTATCTGTGACCTACCTTTGATTTCTTTTCTAAGCAAACGTTCCAGACCTATGAGCTGGTTAAAGGACATAAACTGGACAATTTGGAAAAACTTAAAGCAGAAACAAATCGTGTGCCACGTGTAAACACCACATTAGACACACACACAGGGTGCGTGTCTGTAACACTCATCTTAATTCCACTTGAGTTGTGTGTTTGTGTTAAATGTCTGTTTCAGGAGAAATTTAACATGCATTTGTGTGTTACTGTAAGATGTTTAATAATGTTGAGAAATATCTGAAATACATTTTGGGATTTATAACTGGGTTACATGTCAAGAGAAGACTTCAAGCTTCAGAACCTATATGATACGATAACGGGTTTGCAGCCTTACGTCTAGTTTAAATTACATTTACAAATTGTTGCCCAGCGGATCCAAAGCCCAGGCTCTGGACTGCATGAAAAACGCCACAGATTTTTTTTTAAAGCCCGGTTGTGTAAAATGTGAGAACTCACAGAGGTGGCTGTTCGTAGATGGTCATAGTAAACTTCCTCTATAGCTTGGAAATAGATGACTCCCTTCAGCTTCCTTTCATCACAGTCTGCAACAAAAGGAGAGATAAGTGAGGAAAAAAAGGACTCATCAGGACTGGAACGCTTAAGTTCTGACATTTTAATCTAAAACATTTAAATCCTCATTCTTTCTACAAACTACAATGATCAGTTAAAAACAAAAAAAAAAAAAAAGTGTTTTGACAACATTGATTTAATCTTGCAACAAGCCTGACCTAGCGTGACACAGAGAAAGGTTCATTCAAACAAAGACAAACATTCAGTCAGTGAGCACATGCCACCCCCTCCAACCAGTCTAACTTGTATAGTAGGCCAGTCGTCTGTGGTCCATGTCAAACAGGAACCACCTCCTCTTCCAGGTTTTGACCCTCCCCCCTTGTTTGGTGAGGAAGCCCGCACAGCGTCGAGGCGTCAGCCGCAGATCCGTACAGCCGGTAACCCCGTGACCCAGAGACTCCACGTGGGCCCTCAGGTCAAAGTTTGGAGAGAGGAAGAGGGGCAGGCTACGCCGCTGGAAGACAAACAGACTTTAAAGATGCTTGAAAAAAAGAGCCAGTGCTTATTGGTGTTTATAATGGTTACACTTGCTTTAGGTCAACAAACCCCTATGATCTGATAATAAAAATGTAAATGTATGGAATTAAAATACTAGAATTCAGTTATAAGATCTGAAGAGTGAAAGATAATATTGCCTTTTGGTAAAGTCCAAGCAGTATTTTGTATAACTGAGTCTGTTGCATCTGGTTTGATCGTTTTATCACAATAATAAAATGTGTTTTCACTAACTTACAGTTTCAATTTCATTCATACCTCAGAGGAGTTTGGGGAGGAGATGACCCTTTGTTGCTCTTCTGGCTTTGGCTCTGGTCTTTGTGGGGTCTCTGATTCTGGTGGTTCTGCTCTGGAAGAGGTTAGCTCCTTTTGTCTTCTCTCCTCCAACAGCAACCGCTGCCGCTCTTCCTGGGTTCACACAAAACAAATTATTACTCTAACCATTTCCAAGGAAGCACAATCAGATAGACATGATCCCAATTTAACTGAGCATGTACAATAATAAAGGGAGAAAAAAAGAAAAAAAAAAGGGAAACTGAAATCGATGTGCACCCCTGAATGCTTCCCTTCCTAGTCTGAAATTCTCATATGGCTGCACATTTTTTAGTCTCTGCGACTGCCAGTGCTACAAACATGCATTACAAAAACCCAAACATCTGCTGTCCACTTTCTTGCAGCTGAGTGGGTGCCAGTAATCAGACAGGCGTAACCAATTCGGTGTGTCGCTGATGATTAGAGGTGTCAGCGAGTGTTTCCCACAGCAGGTGACTCACCCGCTCTCTGAGCAGCCTCTCTCTCTCTGCCTTGGCTTCCCTCAGTTTCTTCTCAATCTCCATGAGATCCAAAAGGCACGGACTACGAGGAAAAAAACAAAAAGCACTATTCATTACATAAGCCTTACACAGTTGGTTTAAATAAAAGAAAAAGGATAATCTGTTAATTACACTGATATTTGTTATTTAGAAAATAAACCCATTAGCTGCTCTTACTTAAATTATGGAAGGAAGTAAGTGGAAAGATTAAGTATAATTAACCAGTTGTGGATGCTAAGAATGAACAGAATGGGCTCATTTGAATGGAAATCCAGACTTAAGCTTGTCATCAGTAAATGTTGAGCTGGTGTTGAGCAGGATGTGATGATGCAAAAGAGGCCAAATCAAACACCATTAATTACTCCTGAGATCCAGCATACAGTATGTCCAATACTGTTCAGTACAAAGAATTATAACCCCAAAACAATTACCTCAACCAACACCTAACCTTATCTTATGCTGCTGTGCCAGCCCCATGTTCATTTGCAAATGTTTTATCATTAACTGACAGCTCGACACCCTGTTTACCCCCAGTAACACAATACAGTGCACCTGCACCTGTTGATACTGCTGTGTGCAGGTCCACAGTCAAAGTCCATTATAAGTTTGTAAGTAGGCCAAAAAAAATAAAAAATACAGGTCATTTTGGCCCAATTTTTGGCCATTATTCCAAATGGTAAAAACAGTATTACATTTAAAATAAAACTACTTAACCAGTTACTGAATCTAATATAGAAGGAAAACATAAAACGAACACCATGGGAACACAGTTAATAGCAAAATTTGGGTGCTCTCGTTTTCACACACAAAGTGGTTTAGAGTGTTCAAGCAATTGTGGCTGTTTACAGCCTGATTAAGATGGTTTCTCACCAGACTTTGTTGCCACAGTGTGCCTGAAAGTATTCTCATTGTTCAGAAATGATTTTATCTGCTACAGTGAAGTCATAACCAATAGAAACTGTGGTCATGGAGCAACTCGACGCCAAGTGGTTGAGGTGCAAGGCACATGGACCGGAGTGCTTTCTGCAGTAAAAATGTATCTGTAATGTATCTGAAAATATACTTAATTATTTGGTATTGTAAAGAAAAAAAACCCTTCACATGCTACATTTCTCCATTAAGTGGGCCAAGGGGCAAGCAATTAAAATCCATTCTGGCTACATGTAAATATAATTAACAAGTGCATGAACTCTGAAAAGTGCATTAAAAAGCCAAATTTACTTTCTAAAAAGGGAAGCAACTGACCTGGCCGCACGAGAACTTGTTGCACTGTTATATGGAGTGAGGAGCCCACCACCATTGCTAGGTCCAGGTCTGTGCCCACTGTTGTGCCCAGGGCTGTGCCCGTTGCTGTGCCCACTGCTGTGCCCATTGCTCAGTCTATGGGAGAGGACGGGGGATGTGAAAGTCTCTGGGGTCTGGCTGTCAGGATGCATCCTCACCAACCCTGAAAGTGGAAGGAAATTAAAAAAAAAAAAGACATGTGAGAACAACATGCATCAGTCAGCACAAATAGCTTTATAAGATGTGGTGGGAGAGAAATGTGTCATGTGGTATCAAAATACTAACTTACTCATTTTACATCAAGAAGTTTCAGTTATGACATTCAGAAAATGACTTAGAGGATTAAGGAGAAGGGCAAACACCTGACAAGACATGACACGACCTGGAAGATCCGGCTACTATTTGATGACAGATAGATGGGCATGTGAAAAACAGATACTACTGAAGAGATTTTAGGCTTAAGTATACGGGTGCTTCTCAGGCTCATGTGGTCCGTAATAACGATCTGCTAACTCTACTGACACACCTTTGATTTGACTAAAAAGGGAGGGCACTGAGCAAACAGCCCAGGCAAAATGAGGACATGGGTGCAGAAAGAGCATGTTCATTGTCCTATATCACAAACATCTCAGTTTGAGCAATCAAGAGGACAATGGGAGACAGAAAAAAGTGGACTCACCCTGTGCTGACATTGGCCTGTCGTTCAGTCTGTTGTTGCGATGCGAGCTCCGTCGTCTGGGCAGATTGGCACCTTCTTTGCTTGGATCCTACAAAATAAAAGACAACAGCGTACCTAAAGTACATTCAAACTCAATCGCTGCCATCTCAAATCTAGCTAATTATTAGCTTTCAGCACATGTTTTGGAAATCAATAATCAATTACTGTTAAAAACACTTTATTATAATGAATGCATCTGTTAGCTGCAGCTTAATTTAAACATGTGGTAAACCCTCACATACCTGAGGAGGCTTGTGAACAGTCAGAGGAGAAAGTGACATCATGCAGGGAGCTGAGCCGGTGATGTCTGACCAATCAGTGAGCGACTTCTTCTCTTTGCAAACCTGTTTGAAAACCAGGTTAAATCTTCAAGGTCAGTAAAGCATCTGTTATCAACACTGGCTACAAGGCACATATCTGTTCATGTTCACTAACCGTAGCCATGGGGCAAACACAAATTTTAAAAAAAAGAAAGCCGCTGTTCAACATACCGCATCTGCACGAGAATTAAAACTTCCAACAGGGATTGTAATGAGTTAAAAAATTATCACAGCCCCACTATTTTCCCCTCTAACCCTCCCTCCCAGCTTGACTCACAAACACATGAGCAATTCAGTCACTACATGCAGACCACTGTTTAACCCTTTTCCGTCTCTTTCACTACTCAACAACAGCACATGCTATTATTTTTTTTTTTTTTAAATACAGCTGTTATGGGTACCTGGGTGTTGTTTTCTCAAAGATTTTGACAATTAAATGTCCTAAAAAGCTTTCTTGACACAACATGATCCAACTACATTCATCCTTATACGACCAAATAAAACCCCACAACCAGCTCTCGGCATTAAAGCTCACTACATATCTGTGAGACGTAAACCACATCCTGTATGCAGTCATATTACAGTCATACACACTTGGTCATGTTGTCTGACACTACAATTCCCTCTCTCCTCCTCTGTACTGCCACTCCCTCCTGCCCTCCCCCTTTTTCAGTCTCCTCTCTTCTTTACAAAAGCTGATGAACTAAATGTTAAGTCAGTTTCACGACAGATCAAATCAACTTGAGGGCATTCATTTTACTTACCACTCGCTGCAAGGATATGAAACCTCTCCCAGCTTGCCTTCTCTCCCTCTCAGACATCCACACATTCACAACCGCAGCACCCTCCCACCATGTTGCTTACTCCTCCCCCCTCCACCCTTTCCCTCCCTCCTTCTAGCCTGAGTTAATCTCTCTCTCTCTCTCGCTCTCTCTCACTGACTCTCGCTTCCTCACTTTTTTCGTCTCATTTTCCTTTTTTACTCATCCAGATCTTGTCTCCTGCTCATTTTTACTGGGGCAATCATAACTCCAATTAAATGAAAGCCACTGGCTATGTAATAAAATCACAGCATATTTAAAGGGTCGCTGTGTAAATCACGCACTTACGAGACAGAACGTATTAACAATAAACAGCGTGGACTATACTCAAAGCTGGACAGCAGTTTATGAAACTGAACTGAAAAAAGAAAGAAGCAGAGGACACAGTGATGTTCATACTGTCTGAAATCCTTCACTTCTCACTCACCACAAGTGATTTGGAGATACAGATCCTGCTTTATTTTCCACTTTAAGTTGTGCTCATAGATTATTAATATATACGCTGTAGTCTGTGGTTGTGCTTGAGGGACACAGCTGATCCAGGGACTCTAACCAGTAACTGAGCTTGTTTAATTTGCTTCAGGTTTTTTTAATATCTATTTTAATACAAGTTTACATGCCACAGCAATGCCAGCATTTATTTGGAGTCATTCTTCTATCTACCTTTCAAATGTAAATCCAATAATATTGGCTCTTGTGGAAGTTTGCTTTGGTCTTTATCACCTTATGGAGTAAATATTTTTTCTTTAATCGGCTAAATGCCCTACTATGATCATTAACTACCAACTCTCTCTGCTGTTTGGTTCTAAGGAGCTAATCCATAGTTGGATTACCCAGGCTTTATTTTCAAGCCTGCTGTGGCTTGAAATAAGGCTGATGAGAGTGGCCCAAAAACTGCCTAAAAAGTGTGGCCTTAGTCTGTAAGCAGTGAAAGCACAACTGTTAAGCTGAATCTGTAGAAACTGCCAGGAGTAGATACGGGTTTGAATTTCTGCCAGTTTTGCAAGTCTGGGAGGTTTGGCAGTTGGCCCATCGGGCCCTGAGTCTAGTAGAGCAGTCGCATGTGAATAACAATGTGGTAACCTATACAAATGCTATACAAATTCAGGATGACAGCGGGACTCCTGCCCAGAGGTTATACCTTTATTCCCAAGAAGATTTTAAAGCCATCTCAAGATATTTTCAGATACAGACAAGTATGCTTATAATGAATAACTTTATACACCACCTTCAACTGTGTTCAGTTAAAAATGTTTGTACATGTTTGCAGAAGCTGAAAGACATTAAGGTCCTACTCAGCAATAAAGGGATCTGCAGTGTCATGTGACAGCTTTCTGTGGGTTTGTCACTATGAACTTAGAACTATGTGCACTGTAATTGGCTGCAAAATTGATTTTCTTTATGTTGCCAGTTATGTTTAGCAGTTTGTGAACTTTCACACTATTAAAATCTGCAGACTGATTCAGCAGTGCTTTTAGAAAAAGTATAACTCATATCTGAAATCACTCCATTGTTTATTTATTTACTATCCTTTATTTAACATGTATTTTTGTAAGGTCTTTACAGTAACACAAATACCTAATCAGCCAATCACATGGCAGCAACTCCGTGCTTTGAGGCATTAGGCACCGACATGGTCAAGATGACCTGCTAAAAAGCTGAGCATCAGAACGGGCAAGCAGAGTGATTTAAGTGACGTGAAATGGAAAAGCTGGACTGAATATTTCAGAAACTGTTGATCTCCTGGTATTTTCCCACACAACCATCTCTATTGTTTACAGAGACTGGTCTGAAAAAGAGAAAATATCAGGAGAGCAGCAGTTCTCTGGGCAAAAACGCCTCGTCTGAGTCTCGATTTCTACGGTGACAGCTGGATGGTAGGGTCAGAAATCATGGATCCGTCTGCTGCTGGTGGTGTAATAATGTGGGGGATATTTTCTTGGCATACTTTGGGACCCTTAGTACCAGCTGAGCATTGTTTAAATGCCACAGCCTACCTGAGTATAGCTGCTGGCTATGTCCGTCTCAACCACAGTGTACCCATCTAATGACATAGTGCGTTATGAGAAGGCTAACACGCCATGTCACAAAGCTCAGATCATCTCAAACTGCTGTCTTTAACATGACAATGAGTTCACTTTCCTGAAGTCTCAGCAGATTTCTGGACAAATCACCTTTGGGATGTGGTGGAATGGGAGATTTACGTCATGAATGTGCAGCTGACAATTCTGTAGCAACTATGTGAGACTATCATGTGAATTTGGATCAAAATCCCTGAGGAATGTTTCCAGGACCTTGTTTCCAAGACCTCTGAGCCACTGAGAATTAAGGAAGCTCTGAAGGCAGAAGGAGCCCAACCCATGTGCCTAATAAAGTATCCAGTAAGTTTATCTGCGGTAAACTCGCATAATTCTTTTAGGCCAGTAAAGAGCGACTACATTTAATAAAATATTAAAACAGGACGACTGATGTCAAATACAGTCACCATCATTAATAGGAGCTGGTTGCCTACTGTTCCTTAAATAACTAGTCAAATACTACTTACAGCATATGGACAGACAAGAACCAATAAAGTAGAAAACTAATAGAACTAATAAATGTGACCATGCCAAGAGAAGCTACACAAGTTAAATGAAGAGTAAAATCAAACATAAAATGAGTAAAATCGAGAGTATGACAAATCCAACATACCATTTGACTGTGTATGAGCTCCCTCTTCTCTTTCCTCAGGGCATTCATCCCTCTCTCCTTCTCCTTCTCCATCTCCCTCAGTTGTCTCTCTAACCGGTGGACTTGCTCCTGAAAGTTCAGACAATTCCCATCAGTGTGGACTGCCATATGGCTTCCTCTCCTCCGAGGAAATGTCACGTGCTGTAGCTGATTCATCTGGCTGGCCTGAGTTTGCTTAATCTTTTCATTATACTGTGATATAATATTGAATAACTCTCCCAGACGTGATGGTGCATATGTCAGTGTAAATAAAAAATGCAGGTCCCCGAGCTGAGCAGCTCTCTTCAGCCGAGACACAATGCAAATCAATTGGCCATTTTGCAAGTTAATGAGAGGCACGAGAAAGAGAAAGACTGTCATAGGAGAGCAGGACAAGAGGAGTAACTCAAATCAGCATATTAGGTCAACACATGTGTCAAAGTAAGAGAGAGTGAGAGATGGAGACTTTAGGGATGAGTTGTCATGTGCAGCTGAGGCAACGAACATCCCTCTCACACAATCCCGGCCTTCATCTCTCAGGCCGCACTCCTCCTCCTACATTCTACAGCTAATTGAGGAACAACTGAACATTATTTTACATTTGTGTTTATGGAATCCTACATGTCGGAGGAAGAGCAGCTTTTTGGAAAAGCCAACATGAGAATATAAGGCAAGACTCCACAAAAACTATGGAGTACCTCTTTGCTCATCTACCTCATCGTTTTAAGGCAGTTAAACTAGTGAGAAATCATTTTCTGCACATTTTTAGTTATCCTAGCATGTATTGTTTGGTTGATTCACTTTGAAATATCTCAGCAATTACTGACATGCAATAATGTGTATTAAATGCTAAATGACTATTCAGACTATAAAGAGCCTCTAACTGGGGTGAAGACAAGTATATTAACTTCAGCCTGCCACAAAATTTGACTCCTTAAGATGACTTTTTAAAATCTGTCATCATTAGGTCATGGCCAAATTTAATTTGTCCAACTCTTTGACTTCTGACTGTTTAAATACCTGCAAAAGTAAAAATCCTCCCCAATAGCCTAAACTGTGCTTTGCTTAGTAACAATTAAACACACAATGCCTGCTAAACATCAGCATGAGATCATTATTAGGGTCTGCACACAGATTTGAACACGTGGCTCAGAATAAGCAGCATCCACCCATGACAGCTTTAGAAAAATGACAGCATAGACTATTGCACCAAGAAAGTAAGGTGAAGTCCAGAATTCTTATCTACCCAAATCTCACGTGCGAGTACAAATGGCAAATAAAGTCTTTTGAATCTTGAGGTCCAGACTTGGTTTCCAAAGCTCAGTTACTGAATCAGAAAATAAAATACTTCATAAATCACAGAGTACACGCTGCCAACATGTCAGTTGCACAGTTGGTGGCTCATTGCCATCATATTGTTCATTTAGGATTTAAATACAAGCGCCAACATGTTACAGAGGTTTTGAAATTTCCATGGGAATCCTGATCTGAAGAGTTGTGTTGTTTTAATGTGGCTCAATGGCAGTATAGCTAATCTCCTGAAAAATACCCTCATAAATAAGCATTTGAACCATGATTACTGAACATGATTTTCTTTCAGTCATGATTATGCTACACTTCTTAACATTTTCCTCATCCTTTCATCAGTTTTGTCTCCAAGTCATCTGTCCTATCTATCTTTTGCTTTCTGTGCTGGATGATTTTTCACTATTGTGGCCTAAGTTTCCTGTATAGAGCAGTGTGACAGAATCAGGGGGATGTTTTTGGTAAAGAGTTGTGTCACCAGCTTGTGTCACCATTTCAGGGCCCAAAGGAAGGCGAGCGAGTCTTAAATATGCAATGAGAAGCATGAACTGGAACTCCAACAGAGAGCTTGTGTGTGCGCAGCCGAGCAAGCCATCAGTGTGGTGAATGATTAATTTCACTTTTTAATGCGCAACAGCCCCAAAATACTATCCGAGTCAGATTTATCGCTTTGTTGCTTGATGCCAACAACTCTGTGATTATTGAAGGAGGAGCCCAACTTTGTGGTTCTTCAGTTCACTTTCTGGTCTGCCTTCTCCTCATTTTAGCTCTCAAAAAACAGATTTCAGTAAACGCTGGAGGATGGTGCAACAGGTTTCAGAATAAAAAAAAACACCAAGTTGCTTTTTCCTCCAGTCACCAAAAGAAACAAGTTGCTTCAGTTGTGTTGTTCTCTTCACATTAATGAAAATATGGCTGTACTCTGCACAACACTGTTGTATTGGTTTATATTAAAATGCTGGGTGTTCCTGATATTCTATCTACTTAGTCTATGCACAAGTATGACATAGCGTGTCTGGACTAAAGGGGAATTTATGTGAGGGTAAACAATGACACAAAGCACGTGACGTGCTGATAACACTTCAGGGAGCAACTGTTTAACTATCCAAAAAAAAACTCTAAGACACACTGTTTACCTGCGCAGTGTCGACCACAAGCTGCTGGCATGAGATTTCCTTCTCCAGCTCTCCTTCACTCCTTCTCTCCTTACATTCACCCGCCGTGCTTTCATCCTCTTCATCGATGCCAGTCTCTCGCTCCAGAAAACTAAACTCCCAGTCCTCAAAGGCCCGAACAGCTGCCTCCATCACCTCTTTCTCCTGCAATGAAAACAAAAATATAGTGTCGTAAATGTGTTTTATGAGGCGGCAATGATCTTTGACAACTGTCATGCCCCAAAGAAATTTCTGTGATATAGCAATCAAGAACGGATTGATGGAGGGGTGGTACAAAACATAATGCCTCTGGCACTCTAGTACAGCTACTGATTATTAAATAAATTGACTGGTTGATGGAGACGTTACATGGTTCTGTGTTGTGCTGTCAAATTATAGGTTGTCCAACTTAAACACATTTTAATTTTATTGGCCAACAGAACAAAATTTTATCTGCAAAATACTCCAGTAAATCTGCAGCTAAGTATTTATTAGCATCATGATTAAATGCACTAATCAAGACTATACTCTCTTGTATTGTGTTTATAACCTGGGGTATAACATTTAATCCAGGGTTTTTTTTGTGTAGATATATTGTGTGATACATTATTGAGTTATTATCATTATTCTTTTACAGAGGTCTTTTTAACTTTGTGCAAACATTTCTGAAGTTTTGCATGCAGCATTTCATTGTGTTTTTATATGACAATTGACTGATTTCTAGCAACCTCCATCTACAATGCTACACCTTCCTCTGAGAAGTGATTTAACCCTTTTTATTACGCAACCAGCGTTGCTGCCAATTCCCAGCACAACATTTTGTTACTTAAAGACAAAAAGCTAGCTTATTTACAACAAATAATCTCCAGTTTATTTTTACTTATTAATTTTTATGATCTCATGATCCTTTCAACATCTGTAGCACACAATCAAAAGGCTCAAGTAGTACACACTTATGTACACAAAAGAAAACTGAACCTAAGAGCCTTATTATTCTCAAGGTTTGGCAACCGGAGGCACATTTCCAGTACAAGCACAAAATTCAGTGCTTCACTGAAACAGTCAACAGTCTCATAACTGGAATACCTGCTCTCTCGCTGCTGTGCAACATGCACTTAAGTCCTGTTTGTGTTTACGCATGCAGCTTTTTCTGTGAAGCACCTTGTGCACAACCTGTTTCTAGAAGCTTTTTCCAAATAAATCTAACAAGTTGCCACAGAAAGGATCCGGCTACCGGACAGCACCAACCCAGTCATTAAACAATGCAATTTAAACAAAGGTTTCTCGTCTTGTTCTGTCACATTCCCAGGAAAAAAAAAAAACACACATCCTGTGTTGTGTTTAGGTGTGGGTAAACTCCTGAAACATTAGCATTTCAGGTTTAGCAGGTGCTGAACAATCACACAGTGTGTACTTAAGATGGTATTATGTGGAAGAGTCAGCACTGTCAACACACCTCGTATCTTTGACACTGCGATATGTCAAAACAGCACACCGAGTATTAGTTGCAGTTTTGTTTTGTCTGGAAAGCCGCCGTGAAGACAGTAATTAACATGTTTTTAGTATCCTCAATAAAACAGCTGGGATTAGATACTTAAAAACAGGACATCACTTAAACTAAAGACTAATGCTTTTTTTTTTTTTTTGGGGGTGGTACTGGAAATCTTGAGTATGCAGTTTTTAAAATATGATTTAAAACCCACACCCTCTCAAAGTAGGATACAGGCATTTGATTACCACAACTTCAAGGAATCTTATCTGGCTCCGGCCCCACTGGTCAGTTTTGTGTTTGTGTTCAACATATTTTGAGGAACGATCATTGCAGATGTAATGATAATGTAGCTGGCTCTGGTGGTTTTACAGATGTTTTGATAGACAGTTAAAAAAAAAAAAAAAAAAAAAAACTGAACCCAAATGAGTAACTGTAACTGTCATCCCCCACCCATTACTGAAAATGCTCTACTCGCCTGCTGCAGCTGCAGTGTTAGCTGTTTTTTCTGACTTTCTGGCTGACTGGGGATCAGCTTCTCTTTCTCCTTGCACCTCCTCTTCAGTTCCTCCACCCTGCGTCTCTCACCTTCCAGACTCTCTCGCTCCTGCATTGACAGACAGTTAGAAAAGAGTGACGAAAGAGTAAAATAAAAAACAAAAATTCTACTCAAAGAGAAACAAGAGATGTGAGCAACAGGTCTGAGGACTGGACATATTTATCTTTAAAACAGTATTTGACATCTAACAGTCATTGCATGGTAGCCAACTTATCACAGACATAATCTTGTGTTGACGTTAGTGGGACACTACTGAACCCACTCGGCAGTTTCTAGTGTCGTAAGGCCTACACAAAGACACATTAGTCTTCACTGTCCCCCTAAAAGAAATGCAGCTGGTCATGAACTACGAAGACATGGCACTGTGTGTGTGTGTGTGTGTGTGTGTGTGTGTGTGTGTGTGTGTGTGTGTGTGTGTGTGTGTGTGTGTGTGTGTGTGTGTGTGTGTGTGTGTGTGTGTGAAGCACTGAGAAGAGGGGGGAAAAAAAAAAAAAAAAAAAAAAAAAAAGAGGAAAATACTAAAACTGTATTAGAAAATATGTGTCTTTTACCTTTTGTCTGTCTGTGTGTTTGTGTTTCTCTCTTTGTCTGGCCTCCTGCTGTAGAGCCTGCAGCTTCCGTGTGTGTCTGTGCAGCTTGTCCTTCTCTGTCTGCAGCTCTCCTTGTAGCAGTGCAATCTCCAGCTGCAGCTAAGAGCGGGCAGGAGACACAACTGAGGTGAATCATATTGACCAGATCTTGTGCAAGTCACAGTTACGCATTCCTTTACTGTGACTGTGTTTGGAAATGGCACCGCAATTTAAATGTGCATGCTTCAGCAGAAACATCAACCACTTTTCCAAGTTTTGCAATTGATCTGATAATTGCGTGTCAATTTTCCCCAAACGACTGGAATAACCTTTTAATCGTTTCAGCTCTTCGGTGACTTCATCCAGCACTCTAACAAACTTTTCGCACTAAAAATAACAAAAACGTTTGGCGATGAGATAATGTTTTTGTCCAGATCATGTGACATGCTTACCTCGATCTTAAGTTCTTCCTTCTGCTGGTCAATCTCTGTGATTCGCTGTTGGAGCATGGAAGGTGAAGGCAGGACCCTCAGAGAGCCCACCTCCAGTTTGTTAATACAGGTCTGACAGGAGGAAGAGTAGACGCAGTCACCACATGCAAGCCGTTAAGCAGTGAAGGCTTAAGACCCTGAATCATTGTTTTAAGTGAATGTAAAAATACTCTTAAAAGGCCTGACAAATTTCAACATCACCACTATCAGTAGCTTCATCTCGCTCACCTTTTCACTCTCTGTGCTGCTACTTTCTGTATCTGACTCAGCCCCTGAGGAGGCGGGACTCTGACCTTCAGCAGCTCTGCTGATCCCCGGAGGCCACAGACCCTGCTGCCACTGGCTCCTGGAGTTTTCCATGTTGTGTTGAGGCATCGCTATAGTCTGAAACAGAGGAGGCAGTTAATGAGAGCTGAAAAGCGTGGAGGGGGGGGGTCTGGTTGACTTTAGTGAATATTGTAGTAATCTAATCTGCTGCATGGCTGAAGGTGTATGAGGGATCAGGTGACAGTTTGCTGCGGGGTGAGCACAGCTGAGTAAAGCAGCATAAGCAGAGAAACTCCCTCTGGCTTCCAGATAACTGCCTGTGAAAACACCTTGCTTTGAAGAACTGAAGTGAAAGAGAGGAGTTAATATACTGTACATGTGGTGGTTTGTGGTTGGGTTTCAGGGTCTCTCTCTTAGCAAAGGACTGTCAGGGTGTGTGGACACAAGCATGATAAAGAGTAGTTTGTGCTGTTGGAAGCTTTAATGCTCATCAATATGAAAGAAGCAAGATCAGAACCAGCTTTGAAGTACTGTGACATTGTACTTCATTGTTTGGTCTGTCACATTCATGTGGATTCACTAAAGAAAGTATGTATATGTACAGAGTTTACAATGTTCTACATCAAAGTGCTTAGGAACATGCCAACCTAAAGGCCTATAATATCTTAATCTCTTTATTATGTTTTGCCCTTTCACCCTCATCTATGTGGTCTCTCTCTACACAAAAAACATACATACTAGCAGAAACACCCATGTGTGCACAAGCCAAAACCAATTTCTGGGAAAATACTTTTGATTCTTATTGTCCAACCTTTTCCCATCATCTTCTCTCGCCCTCCGTTCCCTCTTCCTTTCCCTCCATGCAGACCTTATTAGGCTACAGGGATTGCAGGCTGAGCAAAAGTAGAAATAAATTTAAGCCAAGATATGAGTGAGGGCTTCCAAATGACGACTGGCACACTGACATCAAGAGGGGGGGTAAAAAGCACAGGGAAGAGACGAAAAGGCACAGAGAGAAGAATTAGAGAACAGCAGGGGGTAGAATCTCTTATTTCTAGTGATAAAACAGATGGCAAAAGGCTGATGTGTCCATGGCTATAGAATACAATAATGTTCACAGATCACACACTTTTCTTCTTAGGGAGAAAAGTGAAATCTGCACCTTTGAAATAAGCACTAGGTAAGTGTTTGAGACTCATCTACCTTTCTGAGAACATCATGTGGTCTGTGACGGAAACAGGAATAAATGTCTTGCAGTGTTATCTTTTGATGAGGGTTGTTTACAGGGTATTTCCCTGCAAACCAAGAAAACGCGAAAAACTGAAACTGCACTTTCTGCTTAAGGACTGATATTTTTCCACTTCCGGTATCTGAAGGAGAAACGTCACTGATGTCAAATGAAGTGGGAAGAAGACGATTAATGGGCCGTGATTCTCCCACGCAGCCAGAGTTTACAGTGTGACACTGATATACAGGCTCCCATGTGATAGGAACTAAAAAACATTCAAAAAATACTTTTACATAGATTAGTGTAGAAAGTTAATATTTTGTTATATTATGCCAATATACTTTATTACAAACATGGTGTTAACATACATTCAGTTGCTGCTTTATTTAGGCACACCTTTAGAACAGGAAATCCAGAAATTCTACAAAGTTTATAATATTAAATCTTAGGAAAAAATGTTGGGGTTTCCTTTATTCATCTTTTTGTTCACTACTGAAGTCATACATAAAAAGGCAGTAATGCTGCTGTAAGGCATTATCCTGGGAGATGTTTCCAGTTTTTTCCTCACAGGGTTAGAGTACGACAAACACCCAGGGATCCTCCGATATGGCTGCCTGTTTGGCCGACACTGGCAGCATTCACTTAATTTACTTATTTCAGTGGCTGATATTTATCTATTATCGATAGTGAAGAGCTAAAATAATTTAAAACACTTCAGTTATTTGCATTGTTATCTTAAACATCTGTAGTATGCCTACAAACATTTATCACCATAATGCAGTCTAGTGCAACAGCCCATGTAAGACCTGGGTGCTGAAACTTTTATGAATAAAAACCTCTGTTAAAAAAAATAAATAAATAAAAATGAACATTAGAGGCACCAGTTGGATCAACAGTACAAGTGTCCACACTCTCTGACCTTCTAATGTCCAGTAAAAGCTGTCAACTGTCAGGGAAAACAAGACAGGGAGAGCTTCACAGTGAGTTACATCATAATCTAAACAAACATCAGTGCAAGTGTTTGACCTCTAACTAAAGTCCAGCTAGATACCCTATCAACGCCAGAGCAGAGGCACACGGGGGTAAAGTCCAGGCCTCCATGTTAAACACAGCACTTTGTACAAATGCAACAAACAAAAAGGCAAAACAAACACTAAAGAGACGGAATAAGACAGTAAGAAGAGAAGCAGCTAACAGATTCAGGAAAAAGATGAAAAAAGAAAAGGGTAAAGTTCAGCCTGAAAGGCAGATTAAAGAACAAAACAGAGTTTTGTGCCCAAAATAACTGGACTTGATTGTGGGGAGGGGAGCGCCTCTGGAGAATAAGATGGCAGAGCGAGAGGGAATGACCGGAGATGCAGTTCAGGATCAAGGCTGATTTTGTGTGTGTGTGTGTGTGTGTGTGTGTGTGTGTGTTATGTAAGGAATCCCTGGAGGGAGCACAAAACGAAACCCTCAGTTCTCAACCTGATCATATAAGACAAAAAGGCCGACTGTATCGGTGCCAATTATCAGCCGCAGATCGGTTATAACCAACATCAGATTCACTACAACACAAACAGTGTGGGGGGGTTATGCCCGTTCAACAACGTAACCAGCAGGGAGGAGAAAAAGGCTAATTATGTCACATTATCTCACACGGCATGTGCTCACTTCAGCAAAGCTTTATCTTGCTCTTTTACTGTGACGTATCACTGAAGCTTTTACTCCTATCAGCTGTGCATTTGACTCCAACTAATGCAAACTGCAGTCAGTCAGTGTGTAGGTTTGTGACCTGCTTCATGAGAACAGTGACTAACCAGTAAATCGTTTTTTTTTTTCCTGGAATATTTCATTTGCTGCCAATTTCTGTCATTTGAAGAACTTGTACCATTTATGCTATTGCTGTGTTCCTGTATGCTAGGAGCAGCTAACATAGCTTTGAGCTGCAAACCTTAAGCAGAGGTAGGATGCCACAGAAATCTGGTGAGCTCACATCTCTCTAACCCTGCACTCCTTCTTCCATCTCAACCATTGCTGACTCATAGGACATTACTTGAAGATATTTAGCAGACTTTGCACAGCTCCCTCTGGAGCCACAAAAGCTTTTATACAGCTTATGTATGCAGAAGCACTCCCAGCAAGCTGTAAAAGGCCTTGATGTGTAAAACTAGTGGAGTTTCACATCAAGTCTGAAGCCTGAGCTGAGATGATGATGTCATAAGTGTTGCTGTTAATCTAACTTTAAATGAGTCACAAATAACATTGCAAAATGTTAAAAATCAACAGCACTCCTTGTGATGTGTAAACTGAAGAGTGAAATGTATGCCTCTGACCCACTGGTGCCACAGCTTAAGGGTAACCATATCTAAAGTTTAACTAATCTGTTCTTCAAACACAAAATGTTTTTCTGTGTTGTGTTCCCTTCAATTCAACCAAGGCAGGAGGCCACCCAGGGTTCTGCTTGAGGTTTCTTCCTGTAAACGTCAAGCAGAACTCCGACTGTCTCCTGGTAATTACTAAAGTCCTGCTAGATGTAAGTGTCCTCAGTCAGGAGCCACATTGAAACAAATCCAGGCTTGAAATAAATTATTAGTATTTTGAGGACCCTGTCTGAGACAAACAACATTAATGGTCAGTCGGACATAACTGCATGCACAGACCAGTCACCAGTCAAATCTAGTTAAATTAAAATAAAAAATAAAAAAAAACTTCAAAGGTTTCAAAGGTTGACTTTGCCCTAAAATCGTGTTTAGAAAGATTTTTTCCCTTTGCAAGTTATACTTCCACCACACATGCACAGAGTTTACACAAAATTACCACTTTATTAAAGACTCAGTGCTGACCTGAACTGGATATCTGCTCACCACACATGAGCACAGAAAATGCAATGCAAACTCACTTCATATATTTAGTGAACAAACATTTTAGAAAGTGCAATACCCTCCATCTTATTGAAACTGGCGGAGATTTGCCTGCAGTAATGAACCTCTACTGTGTTCATGTGTCAGTGCAGCAAAATGACTGAAGTATATGTTTTCTATTTCAGCTGTTGAGAATTTTTAGCATTTCTCCTTCTTATTTAATGTCTCTGGTATTTACTCAAACAGGATTGTTGGTTTTGCTCCATAATAATGTACCAAGCCAGCTGAGAGACATAATCTCTCCAGTGTGTCCTGGGTCTGTCTCAGGTCCATCTCCTGGTAGGATATTCCCAAAACACCTCATCTTGGAGGCATCCTAGTCAGATGCCCTGAGTGCCTTAACTGGCTCCTTTTGATGTGGAGGAGTAGGATCTCTACTCTAAACCCTTCCAAATGACCAAGCTCCTCACCCTATCCACGAATCACTACTGTGGTGTGATGGAGGGATTTGTGCACTCACAAGATCCCAGGAGCAATGTTTTCTGGGGCAACCTGGTAGGTTGCAAATTCATCAAAAAAAAAAAAAAAAACACAATGAGGTAGAAGAAGTCAAGGTAAATGGCAACCTGGCTGGGACAGGGTTACCAGTGCCCCACCCTGGAGCCCTGCAGACCTGGCTCCAGGGTGGCTGCTTGCAGGAGAGCACCTGGTGGGCAGCCCCTAGCCAGTGGGTCCTGGCCAAAAACAATACATGGGCCCTCCCTTCTGTGGGCACACCATTCACAGGAAGAGCCATAGGAGTTCAGTGCTTTATGGTTGCCAAATCTGGCTTTAGGAAATTGAATACAGTGTGGCTATATTGTAATGCGTAGGTGTAGTTTCAATCTGTCCTCATGTGTTTGTGACAAGTTGACAATTCTTTCTGATATCATGCAAACACTACACAGTAACACTCTGCAATGGCCTTGTCCTCATCCGGACCCCTCATTCGTGAGTGGCTAACGAAAAGTGTGGGGATAACCACTGTGTACACAAAACCATAAAGTCAACACAGAGAACAGCAATATTCCGCAAGCTGTTCGGGACAAGAGACCTATGACCATGGATACCCTGTGTGGGTGTGAATGCTGATTACAGTCTGTCATTGTGTGTTCAATCCAGGAGAGCTATAGGGAAAACTTGTCACATGTGCAGCATGTGATCAAAAGTGACCTGCATGGAGCAGGGTAGCTTACAATGCCAAATTAATCCATGTAGATCAGGCTTAGAGACGAACTCAGTTCACTTGAAATAATAGAACAATGTGGGTCTGAGTGGTTAAAGTGCAATTCATAATTACTTTACAGATACGATTTTAATCTTTTGTGAGAAACTAGGTGCTTTTAAATAGAAAGGGACTAAATTCAGAGTTAATTCAAATAACAAATTCAAACAATTATTGTTTGAATTTGGCACAATGTGAGGATGACTGCACACGTAAAAACAGGTCTTATGTGTCAATTTAATCCTGTACACTTTTGCCCCCCCACAGTCTGATTTTCAGCAGGTAATATTTGTCCAGGCAAACGACACCCTTAAAGATTTTATATGATGAAGACAAATGAGAGACCTGTTGGCCACCAACAAATGTTTCACTTATACAGTATGTAACATATAGGACAGAAAGCAATTTAGCTGTAGATCGACCATCACTGAGCTGATACTTACTTTATGTTTTACAAAGTTTGAAAAGGTGTAAAAAAAAAAAAAAAAAATGCATTGAAAATCTCCAACATTTTGTAGACCTTTGCCCAGTGAATAATCATACTAGGTTTCAGAAGAATTTGCCAATAAATAAGGAAGGAGTAACATTTGACATTAAATTTTTTCTTTAAAAAATGTTTAAATTTGTGGAGAAAAAAAAAGTGAATATTTATGACAAGTTTCAGAAGAATAATACAATAAATAAGGGAAGAGTAGTGACTGAAGTTAAATATAAATGTGTAATAATTCTTGAAAATTTGTTAAAAAAAAATTGAAAATCTGTCTGGAATATTCTGTAAACCCTTGCCTAATGAATACTCATACCGAGTTTCAAAAGAGTGAGCCAAGGAATAAGGGAGGTGTAGAAATTAAAGATTAAATATCAGCTTTTTAGAGCAGAAGAACTTCAAAACACATGTTCCAATTAAATATAACGTGCTCTGACTGAAAACAGGTCCTCTTTGCTCATGGTGGCTTTTAAAGGATTAAAATATAAACTGGATAGCTTCATTGTTTCTATTTAAAAGATGAGTAAGTTATGAAATCGGTCCTGCTTTCCAAAACATACATACAACCTTAAATTGCACGGTACTGTCCTCTAAAGTGGCACGACACAAACCAGAGGTACATGTTCAATGCTGATGATGATAAACGGCTTCTTTGGTTACTTACTGTCTCATCTGGTGAACAAATAACACCAAAACCAGCCATTAAGCCTTGTGACCGAGTACGACAAGTCACATTCTTTTTATTGACCACAATTACAGGCAATCCAAATCACCAGGCCTAAAGGTTTCTGCCCAATCGTACGCCTGACATCATCACTATCTTATTCATAAAAGGTTTCCAGACAGCATAAGTAAATTTCCTATTTTATTGTCAGAAAGTCCCACTTTTTACCACTTCCTTACTCTGGCCTTGCTACTCTCTCTCTGGCTCTCACCAAAGGAAAAACAACACATAAAGCCCCAGTTTCATTTTAGAAGAATCAATTTTGGTTGGAAAATTTTTTTGTTCAGTGCTACAGTGCACTAACCAGCTTCAACCAGAGTGTAATAGGCACCGCACGCTAATTTCTCCTCCATGAAGAGTAAAGAGGGAAAAAAGTATTTATGGACATTTGGGTCTTTTAACAGACTGAGTGCTGTGGATGGCTCTGCAGCAATCTCTGGGTCTGCTGGATGTGGCTCCTGCTCGCTCGGCACAGAAAGCTGTCATCGCACTACAAGTTTGTGAGCAGGAAGAGCAGGTGAGAGTAGTCCTGGCTGTTACCCAGCTGTTGGTGTGGAGCGGTCTGTCCCGCCTGACACCTGGGTGGCAACGCATATGACAAAAGCAGTGATGCAGCTAGAAAAGAACAGCAGCAATTATACATTTCACTTACTGAAAACAGGCCAACTAGAAAAGAAAAACAACAACAACAACCTGAAAAAACTGAAAAGCTAAAGTTACTGGACATTTTATTCCAGGCCCGTTGTGTTGTTTCTACATTCCAGTGGACAATTTGCTGACCAGCTAACATCAGTTTTAGACATTTTTCAGTGGCTGCGACCTCATCAGTTCAGTTGGCTGTGGCAGGTATCCAAATGTGAGACTCTTCTCCAGAACTCGGCTTACACATCAGGAGAAACTCAAAGCAGAAAAAGCAGATATTCCAGTTTCTGTAGCCAAGCATGGGCATAATTTTAAATGTTTTAATCCAATGCCAACACCATGACGAAATACTGTGTTTGAGGGATATAAAATATGTATTCATTTTAAAATCATGGCCATATTTCACTTATGTGAAAATCTGTTTAAAAACATGACTGAATCAATCTAATAAGAGAAATAAACAGATAACATTATGACCTTAAATTCAGCGTCTTTAGTCAGATTTAGTCTATATCAGAAAAGGACTGGCACTTCTGAATGACCAGAATCAGACCAACACTTTAATGCAGATACTGATGAAATAGTGAAATAGTCGTTTTACCTTCAGCCAGACCAAAAAGAACAAACTGTCTTTGCAACAACCAAAAGCATACAAAAAAAAGAGAGCTGACTTTCTCTAAGCAACACATCCATCTAACTGCTGCCTTAAACAAGACCCACACATTAGAAAATCTCACCAAAGTGTAAAGCAAATTCAGGCATTAAGGTTTACTGTGAGAAAATCTCCCAAGACACTTATGATTTTTCTGCTACTGTGTGTGAGCTCCTGGCATCAGATCAGGTTCAGCTCTGTTCACAGCAATTCCTTTAGCCTGAGTAAACCTGTGGGAACGGTGATGCAAGAAGGAGTTATCCTTTAATGACAACACAGGACACTGAGCTCAGACACAGATTTGTAAGCTGGGCGTCCAAAAGAAGCATGTGTGACTGAGAGAGGGGGGAAAAGCCAAAGGCAGAAGGTCCCCAGACAGCAAATCCTCACAATCTCCCCTCACGATCCTACCTCAGCCCGCACTCCCACCCACCCTGTTTACCCTCCGAGTGCTGATGGAAGGATAAAAGGGGAGGCATCCGTGGGTCGTTGTAAACAACAAGAGGAAATTGATACAAACTTTGAGAAATGTATCTCAGAAGATACTGCTGTGAATATTTGCGAAGATAAGACGTGAGTCAAAGCGTGGGATGAAACATGATAATTTTTTATTATCACAGCCTTTCAAGCAAGAGGACAGATTTGTTTTTTTAAATGCACATCCATCATGAGGAAGCTGTATTAATTCCTCTTTTGTTGTGAGGGGAGAGATCATATACTCTAGAGTAGAAGGACCCCCCTCCCCAAGTTTTCCATGTAGCCAGCACCACAATAATGTCAGGATTTCAGCCCGTTTCTGGGGCGCTTTTTGCCAAGTGCAAACACGAAGTTCTGCGGACTCGTTGGGAAACTATTCAAAATAACGCAAACGGTTCTTACCTGATAAACGTGGTCCTGCTTCAACAAGACATGCGGGTCCTCTGATTCACAGCACAGTGACGAAGCCGTTCAAAGTCAGAGGGGAAAGCACGGACGGAAAAAAAAAGCGAAGCGTCACTTCAGCAAACTTTTTTTTTTTCTTTTTTTTTTTGTAGCCGTTTCACTTTCAGAAACCGTCAGCGTTACTTTGACCTCGTCACTTGTTGTCTGCTTGAAGGTGTCGGTCACTTTTTCCTGGTGTTTTATCTTCACCTGGTCTGACTCAGTCCCTTCCCAGCAAAAAGAAAACTGACAGTTGAGTGTGAGCGGCTTGTTGGCACCAACAGGTGAAAACGTGTGAAGGAGAACGACGGAGAAGGCGGATACCGACTAATTAAAGTTTCGGGTACCGGTAGTCACACAGTCACAAAACAATAAGAATCCCTTTTGTCTCGATAAACCTCACGCACGGTTTCTGCGCCGTAGAGACCTCAGAGAGAGTTTCGTTCAAGTCTGGCACTGAAATGGGATTTCTATTCTGGGAACTGACGCGGTTTCACATTGTGGAGCACACTGCCACTCACTGCAACGCAAGACACTACTTAAATGCCTCTGGTGACATGCTCCTGTGGGAATAATAGAATAATATACGGATACAGAAGAGGCTGAAGTTACCGCATATGGTCAAACTTACTTCTGAGAATCATGGCCGGATTAACTTCCAAGGGTCCTCTGGGCATAAAGTTTTAATGGACACCTTCAGGACCCCTCACTGAAGTTCATGAAATTTTGATCTGGACACAAATTTTCCAAGTTTTCCCTCCTTATTTTCACTTCACTCGACACAAGTCGCGCATCTGTTGACTTATATCAAGGTACACAGAGTGAAGATTTTCCGGCATGTAACTGATTTTTTTACACTTTCTTAATAACTTGCTTTGGTTATGTGCAGTTAAAGAACTTGTGGTTTGGGTTAAAATGCAACAGTTGCGGGGGGGGTTGTTTTTGCAAAGCTTTTGTTTCTGGTTGCCATGGTAATGCTTCCCTGCCGTGCTGCAGACTGCTGCAAAGTTGTGCTTAATGTAATTAAAATAATAAAAAAAAAATGATACAGCTCATGTGCACGTACATGACTGATTCACGGTTTTGCCATGAGACTGTGCTGGACCCTCACACTTACACATTTTATTAGTAGGACAAACGTGCAATCTAATGCAATTTAATAGAACAATTCTGCCTTAAATTCCACTTTTAAACATGTTAGGTTTTGCTGACAATATCCAATATTTTGGCCGCCCCAGTAAAATAGATGACATTCACTGTGAACTGAAAGGAAACTGTATGGCAGAGCTGTAGCATAGAACTGCACTTAGATGTAAAGGTGTTCCTAACCAAGTGCTATATAATTTTTTTTGTTGCGCCACCCAGACAACATCAAGTGAACTGTTGGTAAAATAATTACGCAATTAGTTCTTTAGTTAATTATAAAGCAATTCTTTTTTTTCAAAGAAAACAAGGCTTACAGCACATCATCACAGCAAGAAGGTTCTGAGACATACATACAGATGACATGCATGTTAGATTAATTCACTACTCTAAATTGACTATAGGTGTGAATGTGAGCATAAATGATTGTCTCTCATTGTTAGCCCTGTCACAGACCAGTGACCTGCTCAGGTTGTAAAGTCAGCCGGGATAGGGTCCATGTCTATAACACAAGGCCACAAGACAGATGATACATGGGCTAATAGTTCTGCTTCATTTGATGAATGTTCCAGCAAATTTACCATTAATCAGATTATTTAAACCCAAATCATATTGAGGGGCCTTGCGACATCCCTACATTTTGGTAGTCCACCCTTCCAGGCTAGTAAAGGGAGGCCTTGTAGTTGTAATATACAACAAAGACAAAACCTTCATAAAGTGTCATCAGAGGGATGTCAGTGAACCACCAGA
Organism: Archocentrus centrarchus; assembly: GCF_007364275.1. Taxonomy (NCBI): domain Eukaryota; kingdom Metazoa; phylum Chordata; class Actinopteri; order Cichliformes; family Cichlidae; genus Archocentrus; species Archocentrus centrarchus. Next base: position 7,576,677 of record NC_044361.1, read on the forward strand.
TTCTAAATGATCACATGGAAGAAATCTAATGAGAAGGGCCTCAGAGATGCCAATATGAATTTGCCACTGAGCACCACAGCAGTATGAATCTCTGAAATCTTAATGATACAGTATGCTACTTGGTGAGCAGAAACTACTAAAAGGTTACTGTAAACACACTACTTACAGAACAAAAATACCACACTGGACCTACACACCACAGATTCACTTCAGCATGTTATATACTGACTTTTCTTTGAGGTCCCAAAGGCAAAATCCGCTCTGTTCACCCCGAGGGCTTTATCACCCTGACTGGCCTCTTTACAGCTCTCCCTGTGAATGAGCTGATAGTGTAATAGATTCTTTCCAGTGACATGTGGCTGTGTGAGAGAGAATGGGCAGCAGGTTAATAGTGACACAGTGTAAATGGGTTGAGAGAGTGAATAAAAAAAAAGTGGCTGGCAGATGGGCGACAAAAAGTGGGTGAAAAGACAGCTGGCACATTGCTTCCAAGCAGCAAAACAGCAAAAAGAACATTTTACGTGGAAAAGTAACATATCTTCAGCTTGATGGCAACAATGGTCACATGCACCTCCTGTTCTGAACAAAGAACAATGCAGGTGTCTGTCAGCAAGTAGACTAGGTGAGGCAGAATAATAATTCTATTTGTCTCAAAGGCTGACAGAAGCAGGCTGACAGCTGGCAGATGGCGTGTGTATGAGCTAACAGTATTAACTTGCATGAGATAAGGCAACACCCAGCAAAAAGTTAACTTTTTCTTAAAATATCAGTAGGATCATCAATAGGAAGTTCAACTAAAGAGAACTGGATCAGATATACATCAAACCAACATACAGTGTAACAGGATCATTTTAGACGCTTATCACTAGAGATACAACCAGTCTTCCAATACTGTTTTAATAGAATGTAAGGGTTATGTGTGCTCAATAAAAGCAGAAAATTTCTTTATATATAATAAACCATTTGCTGTTGTGAGGACCCTCCCACTGGCCTGTTGTTTCTAATGATTGGCTGGCATGGGAGGGTGAGCAGCTAATGCAGCTCATCTGTGTCTTCCAGGCTATAAATTACAGCCCAGATAAACTGCTCAGTCTCTCTCCCTTCCACACCAGCTTGCATCAACCCATTGGTGAAGTCTATCTCTTGGTCAGGTTATGTTTAATAAATTACTTTTTATTTAAGTAAACTTCTTGTGTGACTCCCTCCTTGCCACCTACTCTGAGCCACTTTGTGACACTGTTTAGATACTTCAGCGTCCTGCTGATAGGAGCACACTCTCATCCTCACATTTTAAACCTGTACAGTTCACAGCGTAAAACCAAAATCCTTCCAGGTCTACACTTGCCCCTTTGCAGCTATCTTGGTCACTAGTCATCATGAAAACTGCATGTATAAAAGTGGAAGCTCTAGGTTTCACTTCAAGATTCATTGAATGCCATGTCACCTATAATGTCTCTGGTTTAACTCAGTTTTTACTGTATTATTAACTCAACGTAACAGATTATTGTGGCGCCGCATTTTATCTGATCACACCATCACAAATACCACATCTGCTTCATAACACTCATATCAGTGCATCTTGTTTAGGTTGTCTCTTAGTAAACAGATCTGGAAAATCGTACCTGACCTTGACTACAAATAGTGTTCTTTGGAGCATAATTCTTGTATTATTAATACAAGTTTAATGGCTATACATATGATTGAACTGCACTTCCATAAAGTAGAGGTACTGAAAAAATGGCAAGGCAGAAACATGACTTTTAGTCTCTTATGGTCATGCAGACATAATCCTGGTTACTAAATTTTCCATAATGCTACTCAAAAATATTGCACAGAAAGTTAGATAGCAAGGGTATCTTTGCAGAGTGGGCCTTTGAGGATTAGACTACAACACCATATTCATTCAACTTGATTTTTAAAAAAATTTAATAATAGTCTTTGGTGAATATGAAGCATTCATATTCATATTTCAGGCAACAGCAAATTATAAGTGTCAAACCATTTATAAATGCTAGATCTAATCAAAAACAAATAATCCACAAACTTCACATGGATTTTCTGTTAAACAGTTACAGACTTCAAACCATCATCATCACAGTTGATTTTCATATGCACCTTAAAGGACCCCATCCATAACATCCATAACTGCAGAAGGCATAATAACCTAAATCTGATGGCGGGTTCTCTTAAATCCAGTGAACAGAAAAAAAAAATGAGTATGCACTTGAAAACATTTTGACTCAGGCCCCGAGAAGCTCAGGATCAATCCTCATATGATCACACAGCCTACTCCCACATGTGCGAGTGTCTGTGGCTGAGTCAGAGGCCAACACTCCCAAATAAACCTGTCTCACTGGTTGATGACCTGCTAAATACAAGAACAGCATGCACAGGTCACTGGGAAATCTGGAAGTAGATCTGATTCCAGCCATGGGCTCACTTTTTTTTTTATATATATCTTACGTAGATAATATTAAACATTTAAACACACCCATTTCTGTTTGACATCAAAAGGAACTTATGAGATCATGAACAGAAGGCCATGACATGTTGTTCCCTTAATGACTGTGAATGCAAATAGTGTAGTTTTATTTCCCTGCTATGCAAAAAAGCCATCGCCTGAACAAGAGTGTGTGTGTGTGTGTGTGTGTGTGTGTGTGTGTGTGTGTGTGTGTGTGTGTGTGTGTGTGTGTGTGTGTGTGTGTGTGTGTCCTTGGCTAGGGGAGTCTGGAATCACTGAAAAGGCCATGTGGAAGAACTCATTTGTCCCAGTTAAGCATTCATGAATACTAAACCAAACCTTGAATGGAACATTCCTATCTGAGTTTTCCTACTCATAAATTTCCTCCCCAATTCTGCAATTCATAACACATCTGAATAAAGAATACATTAAAATGTAAACAATTTTAAACTATTAACAAAACATACTATTAGTGTTTTTAATCATACACAGATGTTTAAAACATTTCCAACATCTAAAATAGACAAATGCAAATTTAATCAATGTCAGTAGCTTAAATTATAACAGCATAGTATAAACTTTTACATTTACACAGAAAACAACAATAAAGCAGGCTATGGTAAGCAGTTTTGATATTGGCTAAGATGTAATCATCAATCACTTAGCAGCGGTGTAGCTTGATTCTATTAGAAGTCTTTTTCTTGCATTCAAACTTGATGCAATCCACAAACCAGATTAGCAGGCACTGAAATATCTGCAGAGGTGGAAAGAAAATGTGTTTTTAGTAAATGTGACACAGCTTGTAAAACCTGCACAGTGACATCTTTTTCAGCACAGGAATTAAGAATTGTGTTTACTAACAGAGGCGGCTGGTAGCTGAAGTGTTGATGCCATTGTTTTTTTCATACCTATTTTTTTCGGCTTGGGGAGGTTCAGGTTGTTCATGATCTCCACGAACCCCTCTATGCCTTTAGTCAAGCGTGGGTTAAACTTGCGCTCCTCACCAACTGTAGAAGCCGTCTGACCTGAAACACAAAGCCCAGTGTGACAGCTTTAGTTTTTTGGTCCTGATTTTTGCCAGATGTTAAATCTGATCAATTAAAACATTTATAGAGTAATTACTTGGTTATGACACACAACAGATGCAATGCAAAAATTTAAAAACAGAAGATGTATACAGCATATGCACCAGGTAGAAAAATAATGGCTTTAATTTTGCAATACTACGACAGAGGTTAAAAATGTATAAAACAATTTGCACCAGAGACTCTGTAAGATATGTAATACACATGTATAATCATTTGCGCGTGTGTGTTGTGTTTTTTTCAGCCAACCTAAGTAGTCATGTGCTGGGTAGATGAGGCACTCATCAGGCAGGGTGAAGATTTTCCCGTGGATTGACTGGTAAAGCTTTTTGGGACAACCTTAAGAAATGAGACAAATACAACACAAAGCAGATGAAACACTGCCCCCTTGTGTTCACTTAGAAGAACCATGAAAGTAAATGAATTTGTAAGATATTTTTAAAAAAACGACAGGAACAATAAAGTATTTCTACCCTGCTGGAAGTCTGTCCTGCCACAGCCTCTGATGAGGAGAGCGTCACCAGTGAAAGCCATGCTCTGATCCCCAGTTACCAGCGTTATACACCCATCGGTGTGTCCTGGTGTCTCTCTCACAGTCAGACACTAAAGGACAGGAAAGATAACTATCAAATGACAGCAGTTTCATGAAGCAAATGTAACAAAAAGGTTTCAGGTATTTACAAAATAACTGTACAAGCACACACAATATTGTAAACAAAAAATATTTTTCATCTTACGTGTCTTCCAAAGGTGATCTTGTCTCCCTCTTTTAAATGGATATCAGCACAGGCACCACTGAATTTGGAGATGGCACTCTTCAGCCCAGCCACTCTTTGCTTCATCAGTCCAGTGCTTGTTATGTGGTCTGCGTGGCAGTGGGTGTTAACTATCAGAGAAGGAAACATAATGTAGGTCAATATAAAGCTGGGGTATAATTCACTATTACTGTATTTGTTATGCATGTGAAAACATAGATCACTGCATTTAGCATCGTCTTCATTATTTAACATTTACTCTTGGTGTAAGCATATGAAACAGGTGAGACAGTCAATGCCCACTTTAACCATGACACCGGTTTGATCGCTTGATATTTCAAATATCTAATCTGCTGATCACAAGGCAGAAATGCAATGCATTTAGCCCTGTAGACAACCTACTGGAGTTCAAACCGGGCATCAGAATGAGGAAGGAAAGTGACCTGAGTCAAGGTTGTGGCACGGTTGTTGGTGCCACAGGCCAGTCTGAGTGTTTCAGAAACTGCTGATCTGGGATTTTTCCATAAAACCATCTATAGTGTTTACAGAGAATAGTCTGGAAAAAAAGAAAATATCCAGTGAGCGTCAGTTCTCTGGGGGAACATGCCTTATTGATCGCAGATGTCAGAGAAGCCAGACTGCTTTAAGCTAAGAGGAAGGCAAGAGCAACTCAAATAACCACTAGTTACAACTAAGTTATGCAGAAGAGCATCTGTGAACACAGAACTCATCAAACCCTGAAGCAGATGTGCTACAGCAGGAGTGCCACTCCAAGTGCCACTTCTATTAGCTAAGAACAGGAAACCAAGGCTACAGTTTACACAGGCTTGCCAAAATTGGCCAACAGAAGATTGGAAAAGTCTCAGTTTCTGCTGTAATATCTGAATGGTAGAGTAAGAATTTGGGATAAACAGCATGAAATGAAAGCATGGCTCCACCCTGCTTTACATCAATAGTTCAGGCTGGTAGTGGTGTAATGGAGTGGGGGGATATTTTCTTGGTACACACTGAGCCCCATAGTAAGAACTGAGCATTATTTATAATCCACAGCCTACCTGAGTAGTTTATTATTATACTTTACTACCACAGTGCACCCATCATCTGATGGCTGCTTTCAGCAGGATAACGCACCATGTCACAAAGCTCAAAATCATCTCAAACTGGTTTCTTGAACATGACAGTGAGTTCACTGTACTCAAATGGCCTCCACAGTCACCAGATCACCTTTGGGATGTACTGGAACAGGAGATTCACACCATGAATGTGCAGCTGACAAATCTGCAGCAACTGCATGATGCTTTCATATCACCATGGACCAAAATCTCAGACCAATGTTTCCAGCACCTTGTTAAATCAGTGCCATGAAGAACTAAGAGGGTACAGAGAGCTAAAGGGAGTCCAACATTAACTTATTATAGCATCATTATTAATCTCTGGCTCTGTTCCACTGTGTGTTTTCTGTCCTGTCTCTCTCCCCTCAGCCCCAACTGGTCGCAGCAGATGACTGCCCCTCCCTGAGCCTGGATCTGCTGGAGGTTTCTTCCTGTTAAATGGGAGTTTTTCCTTCCCCACTGTTGCCAAGTGCTTGCTCACAGGAGGTTATTGTTTTGACTGTTGGGTTCTACCTGTAATTAATGTAGGGTCTTTACTTTACAGTGTAAAGTGCCTTGAGGTGACTGTTTGTTGTGATTTGGTGCTATTTAGTTAAAATTGAATTGAACTAGCCCAGTATACCTAATAAAGTGCCCAATGAGTATATTTTAAATTTGGACTTGTTTTATTATTAGTTTTAGTTTTCATTTTGCAGGAGTCTTTTCATTCCATTGTCTACACAAAACAACTGTCTCTGGTCCAGGAACAGACAGACATTATTCCTGACCCAGAGACATAATACAGATTAGTCCAGTACTTGTCAGGTTTGGGCTGTGGCAAGCGAGGCAGAGGACCCCAATGCAGGACTCAGACAAGGGGGTTAACAATAACTTAAAGCTTTAATCCAAAATACTGGAACGTAGCAGCAACACGAACATGGCATAAAGCACACAGCAGGGAAAACCCAACAACGACGCAACAAGGAACTAAACAACACAGAGACCTTAAATACACAAAGGGATAACGAGGGAAAGGAAAACAGGTGACAACACAGGTGAACGAAATACACTGACGAGACAAGGGGACGTAAACCTAAATACAAAGCACAATGAACACAAGATCGTCAAAATAAAACAGGAAGTGACCTAACCAAATACATACAGACTTAACACAGAGGGAATGAGAACATGACCAACTAAACACAAGACATGAGACAAGGGAGAGACACTAAGAGAAACACAGGGAGAACTAAACCAGAGCTAAGGGAAAGGGAACCTAAACACAGAAGGGCCAAGACTTAAACACATACAGGAGAACAGGGAAGACCAGAATGTGGAAAACTAAACAGAAAACAAAGACAGACTAAAATCCTAAAAATCCTGTACAACCAGAAAACAACAGAACTTCACAAAAACTCAAAACACTGGGCCACCGGCCCAGGATCATGACAGTACTACGCTTATTTTGCTCCTAATAGTGAGAAAATGGGACACAGATTCTCTAAAAGTGTTTTAATTTAGCCTTTACCTCTACCCTGGGAAGGTATATACCTGCCACTGTTAGATTGAGTCCAAGCTCCTTTATGAGCTTCAGGTCTCGCTCAATGGTCTCCAGCACAGGATCAATGAGGACAGCCTCCTTGGTCTCAGTATCTGCCAGCAGGTAGGTGTACGTGCAGCTCTCTGACTCAAACAGCTAAGTGAAAAGAAAAGAAAAACAAAAAGGTGAGGAGCACACAGGTGTGACTCAGCAATAAATAACAGGGAAGGCATAGTAAACAATGTGTCCTCATCATTCTAAGAGGTGTGTCTGAGACAGCGAGAAAGAGCGATACAGAACAGATAACAGATTAGGATATGAAACTACACTCACAAGAATACTTTATTAGGTACACCTTGCTAGTGCCAGGTTAAACCCCTTTTACCTTCAGAACTGCCTTCCTTTGAGACATAGATTCAACAAGGTGCTGGAACCATACAGCCCATACTGACATGATCGCATGACACAGCTGCTGCAGATTTGCACACCCATGATGCTAATCTCCCGTTTCACCACATCCCAGAGCTACTCTATCAGATTGAGATCTGGTGACTGTGGATGGCTTCTGAATACAGAACTCATTGCCATGCTCGAGAAACCAGTTTGAGATGAGCTGTGTGACACAGTGCATTATCCTGCTGTGATTAGAAAGGGATGGATATGGTCAGCGACTATACTCAGGTGGGCTGTGGCATTTAAACAGTGCTTCTGAGCATTCTGTGTAAAACCTAGAGATGGCTATATGGGAAAATCCCATTAGATCATCAGTTTCTCAAACTCTCACACAAGCTTGTCTGGCTTGTGTGAGATGTCATGCTCAAAATCACTTAAATCACCTTTCTTCCCCATTCTGATGCTTGTTTTGAATGTAAGCAGGCCATCTTGCACATCTACATGCCTAAATGCACTGAGTTGCTAAAATGTGATAGGCTGATTATACATCTGTGTTACTATGCAGCTGAACAGGTAAAGTGGCTTATGACTGTACTCGTTTTAGTTTCAAAGAGACATGAGGGGTACTTCTCCAAGTCTGACCTGCAGGCCCATCCACTCAGTGTCCTCCTCTATCAAGCTGGCAGAAGCACTAAACCACTGTGAACTGAATAATTAAACTGAGCTCACACTGCAATAACCTATCGGTGACATGGGTGTTTACTTTTTTTTATTACCAAATTGCATGAATTAGCATAGCTTAGAGTTTATCAGCAGAATTCAGCTGAGGTGGCACAGTGACTTTACTGGGTGGGCTTACACCCGCACCAATGTTGTTCTCTGCTATATTTATTTTATAGCTGGACTAGTACTAGTAATAGTGTAACTAATATAAACTATAAATCTGCTAATTTATTAATTAATTTAGTGTCCGGCATTAAGGAGTCCTGAAAACGCTGTCCAAAGATGAAGTCTGATACACCTCCATCTAAATATTCCACAGGACAAAAACACAGCATTACATTTACTGAGACAGCCACATCATTACCTTACAGTATCCAAACCAGCGTCTGTATTCCCTCAGAAAAATGTCAACTCTAAATAAAGCACTGCCGACCCAGTTTTATCGTGCTTTTATTGAATGGGTTTCATCCTTTTGCTTGGTGGCTTGGTTTGGTAATCTGTAAAAACAGGAATTACCTGAACTAAACAGTGAAGTGGTCCAGCTGACAGGAGAGCTGCAGTTAAATCCAGAGTCTCTTTACTCCAGGCAGGTACAGAGGATTTCTAGATCACTCTTAAAGGACACTTCTCATCACATTACAAATGTGGATACACTGACACACAAATCAGTACAAGAACAAGTTTCTTAAAATGAATTTCACTAATTTTATACCATTATGTTTGGTTGGATGTATCTGTTATTGCTATGTCCCACACGCTTGTCTGCTCCTTTCAAGCAGTGTAATAAGGTATTAGATGGCACAAAATGAAAATACTTTTTAAATGTTCAAATTCCTCTTACCAAATTCTTGGGTAAATTCTTGGGTTTATTATTTTATTTAACATTTTGTGCACGTCCCTAAAACTACTGTCCACCCTGTCATCATGGAGTAATTGCCCCTTTAAGAAACCAACTAATGAAATCAGTAACATCAACACCCTGAATCTGTCTTTCTTCAATGGAGGTTGAAACAAATGCTGCAGCTACAGTGAGTAGCTACACTTATATTTCCAAATTTTCATGTCATTATGTTTGTAGCTAGATGTTGTCAACCTTAACATGTCCACCCTGTCAGAGGAAAAGCTGATTAATAGAAAAGGTTTTCAAAAAGTTTAAATATATGTGGCCCGGTCAGCAAAGGACAGGACTGACACCAAATAAAATTTAAAATGGGTCTTTATTCCCCGACTGAACTCATAATAAAGAATAAGAACAGCGTTAATTCTTTGTTTTGAGGTTAATTAACAAATGTCTCAACTTTAACAATACACTGTGCCCCTGCCTCCTCCAGTCTCAACACCGCTCATGGACACAGAACTGATCAACGGCTGTAGATTGAAAACAAAATGGAGGCCTAAGCTTTCCTACTGTGTACAAATCAGATTCCCTATACAGACAACAGCAGTGGCCTCACTTTTCTGATAAAGAAAACAAAGACAAGAAGAAAAGGAATAAAACAATCAAACACATTCACAATATTACAACACGACTAAACTCTATACCCTCAATAAAGTTAATCTAAACAGTGTTTTACAGCAAAACAGTACATAACACTTCACATCATAACACCAGGGAATAGTCGGTGACTTACTCTGACTCCAGTGGTCAGCCTGTGCTATAACACACCACCTCAGCCTATCACTGGATTTCTCCCCTCTGAAACCAGCAAGAGCAAACATAAGCTCAGTCTCTGAAAATAGCGCACACACCATGCACGCTGGATCACACGTATATGTTGTGCCTTTAGTCACTTACGCTGCTCCACTGCTCTGGCTTTTCCACACCATGCGGCAAACAATCGGTTTCTCAAGCAGCTTTGCGGCGATCTGATGGCGTACGGGACATTAGTCTGGCCTCTAGCCTCGATCTGAAATCTCGCGGGATTTCCGCATCCTCGCGAGACTAACCAGCTTCAGTGAGAATGACAACAATGCTCCACCAGGTGGGGCTGTTTAACCCTCTATTTAATCGCTTCCAATTTCACCTGGCTACATTCTCCCCTGCTAAAAGTCAACGTCCTCGGTGACTTCCTACTCCCCCATCCCTTCTCTAAGGTTGGATGTATAAAGGGCCACCCCTGCTAGTATCTGAGAGAACACATCTGGGCTAAAGGACACAGAATTACATGCTGATCTGGGTAGGTGAAACATATTTCTATGTCTCCCTGCAGTCTCTCTCTCACTTCGACGTGGAGGGGGAACGGGTGGCTCCACCTGGGCCTTCCTCTCCTTCCTTCCTCTCGGAGCGGGTACAGGCTGCGGTCCCCCTTTCTCCTCAGGGCAGCTGAAACGCCCTGATGGTGGGGCATGGTCCATGGAGTTGGCCCCCACATCACTATTAGGTGTCTCGCTCCTCCTTTGCTCAGGCACATCCTCACACTCTATTACTTGATGGCCTCCTGCTCTGTCTGCCAGCAGGTTCAAGTTGTCAGGCCCCACGATGGCCTCTTGCCCAGCTTGAGAACACCTGACTTCCTCCATCAACACAAAGTCTGGCTCCATGTCAGACTCCGACTCCGACTCCGAAACTAACATCCCTTCAACAGTGGGGGCAGCCAAACAGTGACGCTTGGTTTGCACTGGTACGGGCCCCACACATGGCCGAAGGTTGGACCTATGGACCCTCTTCTTCGGGCCTCCCTCCAAAGGTTCCACGGTATAGGTAGTCCCATGGACCTCGACAACCTTGTACACTGGAATTGCCCATGCATCCTGGATCTTATTCCTCCCAGGAGGCCTATGTCGGAGGTACACCTCCTGCCCCACCCCAACAGGTGGGCAGTACACTTTCTCCTGTTGCTGCACCACTCTTCCAGCAGCCTTTCTCTCGGCGCACTCTCTTGCTCGTGCGTGCGCATCCCGCAGCCTCTCTTGGTGGGTAATTAACCAGTCAGGCTGATCATCCCTCATTTGCTCTTGGCCCAACAGGGCATCAACCGGGAGGTGTGGATGGACCCCGAACAGCAGGTAGTAAGGTGAATACCCTGTGGTTGAATGTGGTGTGACATTGTAAGCGTACACAAGTTCTGACAGATGCTCAGGCCAACGCCGCTTCTTTTCAGGGGGAAGCGTGCGCAGGAGGTCATGTAAAGTTCTGTTGAACCTCTCACACTGGGGGTTACCCTGTGGATGGTGGGGTGTGGTCCTGGTTTTCTTTACTCCATACAACTTGCATAGCTCTGCAACCACAGCACTTTCGAAATTTCTGCCCTGATCAGAGTGCAGGCGCTCGGGCACTCCATACTTCAAAAACCATTCCCTGAGAAGGGCCTTTGCTGTCGTATCTGCCTTCTGATCTCTTGTGGCAATGGCCTGACTGAACTTTGTGAACACGTCTGTGATCACCAGCACATTCTCACGACCATCTGTGGCTCGCTCCAGCACTGTGTAGTCCACAGCCACCACTTCAAGTGGTCGAGTAGCTAAAAAAGGGGTATATGGAGCCTGGATTCTTGGGTGCGGCATCTTTGTTAGGACACATCTCTGGCACTCTTTAACCCACTGTTCAACATCCTCATGCATACCACTCCAGAAACACCTCTGTCTCAACAGTCCTAAAGTTCGTTCAATGCCCTGATGTCCCATCTGGTCATGCACACTCTTGAGGACTTGCTCTTTGAGGCATGCAGGTAGCAACAGCTGATAGCATTCTCCAAGGTGAGTATCCTCAATCACTCTGTACAAAAGCCCATCTCTTTCTCTCAGTCGGGACCACTGTTTCAACAAGGAGCGTACTGGTTTGGATAAGCCTGCTCTCTCGTGGTAAGTAGGTTTTCTTTGGCGGCCCCAGACCTTTCTCAGCACCCCCAACACTGGGTCAGATGTTTGAAAACACTGTAGTTCTGCTTTAGAGTACCCAGGCAACACAGGTATGTTATCTGGAATTACTTCAGATGCCTGCAACTGCCTGATGTTACCCTGTTCAATCCCTGCTGCTACCAAACTCATATCCAAAGATGTCCCTGTCTTGAGTGAGCTGCATATGGCTACACAGTGATCAAATTCTGCATCTTCACTATCTGGCTCGGGCTCATCAGCTGGCGGATGCCGGGAGAGGGCATCAGCTGCTGTATTGCACCGTCCAGGCCGGTATTTCACATCAAAGTCAAACACAGCTAGCTGAGCGACCCATCGCTGCTGGATAGCCCCCAAATTGGCAGTGGAGAGATGACACAGGGGGTTGTTGTCTGTGATGACAGTAAATTTGGACCCCAACAGGTAGCTCCTGAACTTCTCCGTAACTGCCCACTTGAGTGCTAGCAGCTCGAGTTTCATGCTGCTGTAATTTCGATCATTCTTCTCAGCCCCTCTGAGCCTCCGGCTCGCATAGGCTATCACCTTCTTCCCACCTGCCTGTTCCTGGTACAGAACAGCACCTAATCCTAGGCTGCTTGCATCTGTCTCAAGGATAAAAGGTAAGGTGAAGTCTGCATAGCCTAGTGTGGGAGCACTGGTTAGTCTGTCCCTCAGCAGCTCGAAAGCTTCTTGACACATTTGTGTCCAGACTGACCTGAACATCTTGTTAGCCCTCATCTGGCTAGTCTCCCTGATGCATGCATTCACAGCATCATGAAGGGGCCCTGCGATCTTGGAGAAACCTTCAATAAACCTCCTGTAGTAACTGCAAAGGCCTAGGAAGGCACGGAGCTCCCCTACAGTACTGGGGATGGGCCACCGTTTTACAACACTTATCTTGTCAGGGTCCGGGCCTATGCCTTGGGCTGAGACTGAGTGACCAAGGAACCTGACCTCAGGTTGAAGGAAGTGACACTTCACCATTTTGACCTTCAACCCTGTCTCCCTCAACCTTTTCAGGACCCTCTCTAACCTCACCAGGTGGTCCTGGAATGTTGATGAGAACACCAGCAAGTCATCCAGGTAAATCAGTACAGTCTGAAACACCAAGTCACTCATTGTTGCCTGCATGAGCCTCTGAAATGTGGCAGGCGCATTGCATAATCCAAAGGGCATTCTCTTATATTCATACAGGCCAAAGGGTGTGGTAAATGCAGTTTTGTGCCTATCTTTCTCATGTACTGCAACTTGGTGATATCCGCTAGCCAGGTCAATCGTTGAAAAGAATCTGGCGCCACAGAGTGCATCCAGACTTTCGTCGATGCGTGGGAGCGGAAACGCATCCCGCCTGGTCTTCGCGTTTAGCCTCCTGTAGTCTACGCAAAGTCTTAGACTACCATCCGACTTGCGTACCAGAACAACAGGTGAAGCATAGGAGCTTGAACTCTCCTGGATTACCCCTTTCCTAAGTAGCTCTGAAATATGCTCCCTAACTTCCTGGTACTGGTTGGGTGGTATACGGCGGTAGGGCTGGGAGACAGGCGTCTCCTCAACCACCGGGATCTCATGTTTCACTCGATCAGTGAACCCCAGGTCCTCATCATGCACAGCAAACACATCTGCATATCTCTTCAAGAGCGACTCAAGCTCTACTTTCTGCTCTGGGCTGCCGCCACAGTGCAGCCGATCTAGAAAGCTCTGTATGTCACTGGCTGATTTTTGACTGTCCCTCGGACTAATGCTAACTTCCTCCAGGTCAGCAGAAATCCGCTGAAACTTAACCTCATAGGGGTCATCTTCCACATGATGGCACTGGCTGAGAATGCCTAGCCTGGTTTTTGGGGACAACCAGATATCCTCCTGTGAGAGGTTAATAACCTGAACCGGAAACACAGATCTGTTGGATGAGACGGCAGTTGGAACAACCATCAACCCACAAGGCAGTGGTGAGTCTCCTTGCTCGAGCAGCATAGTGGAGTTGCCGCTGGACTGTCCCTTGCGCCCCCTTGCACGGAGTGTGGCAACAGACATGGCAGGTACACGCACCCTGTGCTTACTAGCAAGCCGGGCCATGGATGTCTTTCCAACTAGCTCCGCCTCTTGTACCCTACGGCAAGCTTCCCTCCAGATGGGATCCAACTTCCCATCCAGAGCTACATCAAACTCTGTGTGTATCAGCTGCCGGCATCTCTTAGCAATGTTCATTCCAATTATGCCAGGTACCGAAGTGTCTGGCTCCTCATTGTCCCCATCTTTGATTATCAAGAAACCACACTCAGGGAGAGCTACCCCAAGAACTTGTATGTCTAGCTCGACATAGCCCAAGTAGGGGAGCGGCAGTTTATTGGCTGCAGTCAGTTTGAGCCATTTAGCAGTACAGTGCATGTCCTCGTCTCCTCCATGGAGGTGGTTTCTGAAGAAACCCTCAGTCAAAGTGCTTACGTTACTTCCTGTGTCCAGTATACACCTAAGGGGGACACCCCCTATCTGAACATCTAATTCAGGACACTTGCCAACAGCCTTTTCCAGAAAACGTTCTTTGGTTAAAATGCTCTCTGAGCCTTCTGACCTTCCTCGCATTGCTCGGCTCACAGCAATGGAGGGTTCCTGTTTCCCGGCACCGTGGAGCTAGGTGCAGCAGGTGACTGACTTTCTGTCTTCCGCGGGGCAGTACACTGCCTGGCCATGTGTCCCACACTCTCACAACGCAGACATATAGGCTGACCATCACTTGTGTACTTGGGCTGGACCTTAGGCCTACCTCCCTGATTAACACTCCCTGAGCTGATATTCTGCTCAGTGAGCCCCCGAACTGCATCAGTTAGCTCAGTGATCGCCCTACCCTGCTGTGCAATCATTTTAACAACTTCCTGCAGAGTTATGGCCAGATCAGCTTGTATTTTACTGGTTGAGTCTGGTTTCTCTAAAGTCTCATCTCTGCTGTCTCCTACCAAGTTTCGGTTTCGTGCTACATTAATGTTACGGGGCCTGTCTTCAAGTGACCACATTATTGCTTCATCTCTGACATCAAATAGGTTAGAGTCGGGTTTCTCTCTAACTAGTTTACGCAATCCGCGTCTCAGGGCTGAGTCCCGAACCCCCTCAATGAACTGGTCTCTCAAAGCCAGTTGTGCGTCAGCTACAGCATTAGGGGATTGTTGGAGAGCTAGATTTAGCAGCTGAGAGAGGGCATGTGAATACTCACGAAAGTCTTCCCCATCCACTTGTCTGCGAGAATAGAAAGCATGTAAAAGCTGTGGTGTGGTGCGCTTCTCTCTGAAGGCTTCAGTCAAATATGAAAATAGGTCACTAGGATGCTTAGGCTGCCCTCCCATCCGTAATTTGACCTCCTCTAGTGCTGGACCCTTTAGATGTGACAAGATAAAGTCTACCTGTTCCTCTCTCTGTAGGCCCCTCACCCTCATTATTCGCTGCATTTCTTCTATGAACTCATCTACAGTGTACACATCTTTTCCAACCTCACCACAGAAAGGTACAACATGTTTTTCTCTTGGGATGTAAACAACAGACCGTGTTTGAACATTACCTAGATTAGCAATACTTGACATTATCTCATCATGCTTCCTGCCCAGCTCTAGGACCTGTGACTGTAGCTGTGCAACTGGGTTACCTCCATCACTGAACAGAAAACCTGCATCATCTCCATGGCTGGTTCCTGCCGTGGGAGCAGCTGCCCCCACTTCCTCTTCGGACATTCTCAGGAGTCTCTGTTTCTATGTCCTTAGTGAAGTCAATTATCACAGTTCTAGCCGTTATGTATCTCCACCGAACAGTCCCAAACCAGTCGAAATTAGTCCTCTCCAGCAGCCTCTGATGACGAAGTCGGCTCTCCTCCAGAACACCAGCAACACGCACAGTTGCCTCCAAGACACCGCGCCACAGCCGTCACCCTCTCTGGCTCTCTGGAGCTGGACCTCCTCTGGCCACTACTGTTGTCTCTGTACAATATGTTCGTGCTCACTCTCAGTACAATGACCTCAAAACTTAAAGAGGAATCCCACTTCTGACACCAAAATTAGTGTGGCCCGGTCAGCAAAGGACAGGACTGACACCAAATAAAATTTAAAATGGGTCTTTATTCCCCGACTGAACTCATAATAAAGAATAAGAACAGCGTTAATTCTTTGTTTTGAGGTTAATTAACAAATGTCTCAACTTTAACAATACACTGTGCCCCTGCCTCCTCCAGTCTCAACACCGCTCATGGACACAGAACTGATCAACGGCTGTAGATTGAAAACAAAATGGAGGCCTAAGCTTTCCTACTGTGTACAAATCAGATTCCCTATACAGACAACAGCAGTGGCCTCACTTTTCTGATAAAGAAAACAAAGACAAGAAGAAAAGGAATAAAACAATCAAACACATTCACAATATTACAACACGACTAAACTCTATACCCTCAATAAAGTTAATCTAAACAGTGTTTTACAGCAAAACAGTACATAACACTTCACATCATAACACCAGGGAATAGTCGGTGACTTACTCTGACTCCAGTGGTCAGCCTGTGCTATAACACACCACCTCAGCCTATCACTGGATTTCTCCCCTCTGAAACCAGCAAGAGCAAACATAAGCTCAGTCTCTGAAAATAGCGCACACACCATGCACGCTGGATCACACGTATATGTTGTGCCTTTAGTCACTTACGCTGCTCCACTGCTCTGGCTTTTCCACACCATGCGGCAAACAATCGGTTTCTCAAGCAGCTTTGCGGCGATCTGATGGCGTACGGGACATTAGTCTGGCCTCTAGCCTCGATCTGAAATCTCGCGGGATTTCCGCATCCTCGCGAGACTAACCAGCTTCAGTGAGAATGACAACAATGCTCCACCAGGTGGGGCTGTTTAACCCTCTATTTAATCGCTTCCAATTTCACCTGGCTACATATATTTTGAAAACAGCATGCGGTCTTCTTCAATAACCAATAACTTTGGTAGCTGATGGTCCACTGTGTGCTTCTTAGATACTAACTTAATCCAAAAATGTCCACCCTATCACCAAACTCTGCATGACAGGGTGGACTTTGTGTTGTATAGTTGGGATTTTATTTATTTTTTTCTTGCATATTTTGATGAGATGGTGATAATTTAAGAGTTCCTTGAACTTTTTTTCTGGAGCCTAGGCCAGCTGTCATAAGGCGAGAGGCAGGGTACACCTGTACAGGTCGCCAGCCTGTCGCAGGGCCAACACAGAGAGACAGGCAACCATTCACACTCACATTCACACCTATGGGCAATTTAGAGTGACCAGTTAACCTAACCCCAGTAACTGCATGTCTTTGGACTGTGGGAGGAAACCCAAGCAGACACGGGGAGAACATGCAAACTCTACACAGAGAGGCCCGGGTCAAGGTGGAATCAAACCCAGAGCTTCTAGATGTCATGCTAACCACCAGGCTACCGTGCTGCCCTCTAAAAGATTATGTTAGTCAAATGGCAGCTGGACACAAGCAAACAGTCACACAAATTAAGAAAAAAATGCAGGATAGTTTGCGTACAATACAATGAAGAACTTAGGAAGTGACTCCCAGACAAGCAATTTGTCATACACTTCCTTTTGCAACCTTAGACCCTATTATATATCTTATCTTATTGAGATGCAAAAAGCTTATGAATGTTCATAATTATATTTTGTAATGTTCACCTTTGTTGAGAAAGCTCTTAATAAATCTACTCATGTCAGTAGTTAACACATTTTTGTCCACCCTGTAATTTTTTCAGTTTTTTTGAAATAATCAAGTTATCGTCACAAGTTGGTAAAAGTTTTTCACGTTTTCTTAATAAACTAATCTCTGCCAAATAATATTGTTTGAAAAACTGATCAAATCGCAGTTTTTAGAGATTTTATTTAAAAAGGAAAACACAACTATCACAGATTTTTTGACGACATAAGCAATTTGCAATTATTTAACTATTTTCAAAAGCCTTATTTTACCAAACAAATATTATTATTGAGCAAGGGACAAACTATCTGTCTGAAAATGTGCACTGTATAATCACGTTGTTATGAAAATGTATTTATTTTAATCTGACATTGTCCTTGACAGGGTGGACATATTTTACAATGTGCTCATTCTTTATCCGCTTGCAGTAAATTCATAAAAAGTGTGGGAGCTTGACCAACATGCATTTACAACAGCCCAAGGTCAACTTGATAAAATGGATATGAAATTAGCAGGGAAACTGTAACTTTATTTGGGACGAATTATGATGTCCCAAAGGCACTTTTGTGGTGAAATTGACACGTTTACCTTGTACATCTCAGATTTCCAGTGAAAACAGTGAAAAAATGCCACCTGCAGAAGTTCACTGATGACACTGCAGTGGCTTGGCACATTCAACGGCTGCATGGACAATAAAGTTCAATCTAATCTAAATCTAATCCAGTCTAATATTAAGTGTGGGCAGAAGTCGGAGTACAGGGCTGTGAGGAACCTTGTGGAGAGGTCCAGCAGAAATCACCTCAGGCTGATTCAACCTCGCTGCCATAAAGAAGGCTTCAAGAAATCATTCCTACCATTTTCCGAAAAACTCAGTGACGTGCAGTCAGGAGAGGTGTGTGAGGCAGCGCCTCACCTGTCATCATGCCAAACACATGGAAGAAATGCGGGGTGAGGCAGTGCAGTGCTGTGTCTCACCTCTGTTGGCGCTGTGTCGCAAACAATAAATGAGGCAGGCGCTCAGCGCATGCCCATTGCTGTCTCTCTTTATAACGCCAGTATACATTTTGATACACATGTGCTACACATGCTGATGTTCCACAGTCTGTCTAATATGAATGAATATGTGTGACATGTTTATTCCTCGGTCATAAATGCACGGTGAAAATACACTAGAGCCCAACCTAATTCACAGCCGTGAAAATCGCTTCGCTTTTCTCATGTAATACACATGTAATATGGTAGAAAAGTTGATGTTGAGTCGGCAGAGTCACGCCCCTCTGCCGCTATCGGCACGGGTTCCTGGTTCCAGACCAGCTAGTTTGCGGGGCCGGAATTGAACCCGTTTGTCGGCCGAGCACCGAGTGCTTCGGCGGTGGAAAACTCGCCTAACGGTTCAATTCACGGCTCCGGCTCCGGAACCCTGTTGGTGGGAAAGAGGCTAGAGTGAGGCAGAAAGTACCGTGCTGCACCCCTATCGGTGCAACAGAGTAACGGAGATATTCATGGATACGTGCACGGACTTCATCTTCAAATACAGGCAAGATAATACATGTTTTTTTAAATTTATTTTAAAAAGAGACCCCCATCATTGTTGAACTGTAAGGAGTTGATTAAAGCATAATTAATCATTAGCATAATTAAAATTGAAATTTAATAAGTTTCTATTTTGGGTTCATATATGTGAACTGTATAAAACTGTATAGTGGCTCTTCTTTCTGTGAACACACCTGATCCCACACACAAATTTTATATTATATCCTCTCGCCTCTGTCTTTGAATACATATTCTGATTCATAGTGTATATATTACATATTATATTATTTATCAATTTGCACTAATCTCCTGTACAATTTCAGCCTTAATATAACTCTTCCTTAGCTACGTTTTTATATTTTATCAGATTTTGTTTCTATATGTATAGTTTTGCACTCATTGTTGGCACTTTTGATGGTTACTGTAGATTGTATTTTTTCTTGCTGCTGTAACACAATAATTTCCCTTCTGAGATCAATAAAGTATCTATTTATCTCATCATATTTAGTTTTTTATTAGATTTGTTCTTATCATGTGTTTGTTTTAAACATGTTTCTTAACTTTTTAAATCATGTTTTTCTTTTTATGAGCTGACGCACTACACTGTACAACAAATTTACCTTTCGGGTACAAATGAAGTAACTTGAACTTGAACAAACTCATTGTATTGCGAGTAACTGCAAAAACACTTAGTAGATTGAGCAAAGCAGGGGTTTGCTTGGGTGTAGAGTTTGAGCACAAAAACACATGTAAGAATCCAATAACCTGATCTGGCTCGACTTTAAAGAACTAACCTTAAACGCAAATTAGAAATAATTCAGCAACGGCTAACGCCACCTCGCCATTTTCCTACAATCGTTGGTACAAAAAAAAAAAAAAAAAAGCTACAAACATTGTTGCTTCTTCGTCAGGACAGATGGTTGTAAACAGGTGAAAATCAAAATACAACGAGTAGCTACCTGTCTGAAGAGGAGTCCTGCCGTCAGTGCCATCCTGGAGCAGTACGATCAGCTAGTAACCGGCACCGGTTGGAAATCAGAGCTTAAACCGGAACAAGCATCTGTTTTCGTTTGCTGATCGAGCCCTCCCTGTTTGTCCCGACTCGTCCGAAGAATGTCAACAAACCACACCCAGCAACGATGGAAAATTCTGATCGGACCCACTCACCTACCTACCTTAGGCCTATAAGTTAAGTGGTCATCGGGATAAAAACCTGCAAGTATAGATCAAAAGATGCAAATAAAACTAGAGGTTTGTTTTGACCGCGGTCCAGTGAGCCGTTATTTCTTTTGGCAGCTTTCTTATTCACACTAAATCACAGGTGGCCGCTGCGGGAGCTCAGTCATGTACACTTTCAAAGCTACAGGCTTACATAGCTACACTGCTATTTAACAGCTTTACTTTTTTTTTTTTTTAAGTTTTTATTCTGACAGTCAAATATGATTTGGCTAAAAATTATTTTAAAGGCGAAACAACATGTAGCTTCTACCATACTAGTCACTAAGCAGAGGCGATTGCTCTAAGACTGCAAGGGAAGCTCAGCTTCCCCTAAAATGTCAAAAAAAAAAGTGGTCAAATATATACTGTTGTGTGTACATGTCATTGACTAAATGTGCGCCACAACGCGCTCAACTTTTGTTCAGAATCAGCTTCTTATCACTGGTAACGACGCGGCTTTCCTCTCACTCATTCCCGCAGCTTCCCAGTGCTTTAAACAGTGTGGACGCTGAGCGTCTACAGAGTTCAATAGCGAAGCTAAGACTGCAGCGAAACGAGACGAGTCATTGGATAAATGCTGGGCTTTGTCCCGCCCATCGGACGCTCAGCGTCTCTGGGGGTCTATGGGGCAGTGGGCTGGCCTCGGCTGGCCCGGACGCTCAGCTTCTGCATGATGATTGGATGATCTGTCTGAGGCTGAATCCCTTTTTGATTGACAGCGAAATGAGCGAATCAGCGATCTTTTGGTGTAAACATCCGTGGGAGCACTTTTAAATTTTCGTTCTGTTCTGAGTTGAACCGGAGACTTTCCTAATCCTCTTAGCAGCATTTTCTTTGTTAAAAACGACTAGAGACAAATCGAGCTTCTATTTCTGGTGGGGTTTTTTTGTAGCTGCTTCTGTTTGGAGACTGACTTCTATCACTCTTTCTGACTTCTATCGCAGTTTCTGTCCAGCGGGTGCTGCTGTATAAATAAAGCGACACATTTCATGATGTAGGCCGAAATTGAGCTTCCCCTCCTTGAAAGACCAGCATCCGCCACTGTCACTAAGTGTTTTGAGTATGAAAGGCACAAGGTATTTTAAAAAGTCAGTAAAATTACTCAGATCCTAGTAGTAATAACAGGAACCATTACCTTTTATTAGCCCAGATAAGTGCATTTAACATTTGTGAGCTTTTATTTTGAAGGGTATACTACTTTAAAAGTAGAATAAGTTAAGGCGTTTGTCTATCACCAAGTCTGCGTGTAAGAGACAGTTTAAACATTTGTTAAATGGTTATTTTAATATTTATGTGATTTTAATTTGAAGGTCCATAAACTCCAGCATGATTCAGAGCTCCTGATAAGCAGCATTACATTTTAAGGACCTTTAAACTATTGAAAGTGTGGCTCAGGCCCTATCTGTCAGTGATTTGAACTTTGAATGACAGTCATATAATAAAGTGAGGCTGTT
Source organism: Archocentrus centrarchus (assembly GCF_007364275.1). Lineage (NCBI taxonomy): Eukaryota > Metazoa > Chordata > Actinopteri > Cichliformes > Cichlidae > Archocentrus > Archocentrus centrarchus. Next base: position 7,598,453 of record NC_044361.1, read on the forward strand.
GAAGCCGGGTTGTTCATACAGTGAATATCAGTTGTGCTTTAAAGATGCCGTTTGAGTCCTAATAAAAATCCTAATAAAAGCAGGACATGCTAACCGCCATGCACACCCACAGGATCAGCCACGATGAGTATAAACTGAAAAACTGTGACATCACCATTAAAATTAAACACACCTGTGGGATCAGGTTGCTAAAGCCCCCCGGAGAAGAAGGAGAATAAGAACAGGAACTCTGATAAATAATTATAGTGTGCTTTAATCCTATTGCACTGGTAAACTCATATAATCTCACATGAACAACAACACACAACACATTACACCACACCAAGATGCACATTTTTTAGAGGACAGTGTTATTTTCTGCTGAATACTAAACCACTCAAGGATACTAAACCAAACCATAGGTGGGACATTCTTATACAAATGTTTCCTTCCCAATTCTGTAATTCATAACACCACGCCTGAATAAAGTTCGCTTCCATATAAATAATTAACCAAACACACTAATAGTGTTTTTCCTCACAAAAACAGCAATTGCATTTTTACCTTTAGATTTACACACAGAACCACAATAAAGCACTTAATGCTTTCATCAGTTTTGCTATAACATATGTAAATTCAATCACTGCACAATGATGTACTTTCATTGTTATCCTTTTTTTTGCAGCACATTCAAACGTCATGGACTCCACAAACCAGATTAGCGGGCACGGCAATACCTGCAGAGGTAGAAGAAAAATGTGTTTACTATGAGCGTGTTTGCAAGCAGAGATGGCAGGTGACAGGACTGGAGACACTCTAGCTTTTTTATACCCATTTTTTTGGGGCTGGAGAGATTCAGGTTGTTCATGATGTCCACAAATCCCTCTATGCTCTTAGTCAAGCGGGGGTTAAACTTGCGCTCTTCACCAACTGTAGAAACTGTCTGACCTGAAACACAAGAACAGACAGAGCCCAGTGTGGCAGCCAGGTGCTAAACCTGCCAGATTGTGGCAGATGCTACACCTTATATCCTCTTATCCAAGTCAGGGGTGGGACTGGAGCCAATAAATAGGAAGTTTTTGGATTTGATTTTGTAATGCTTTTGTAAAATTTGTACTACATAAAAAATGCACAAAAGTGACTCTGTAACATTTATAACAATTTGCACGTGTATGTTTTCAGCCAACCTAAGTAGTCATGTGCTGGGTAGATGAGGCACTCTTCAGGCAGGGTGAAGATTTTCTTGTGGATTGACTGGTAAAGCTTTTTGGCACAACCTTAAGAAAAGAAACAAAGGTTAGAAAACTAAGGAAAATAGAATTAATACTGCTCCCTTGTGTTTCTCATGAAGCACTATAAAGTAGCATGAAAAAAAATCTGGAAACACAAGGAAAAGTGGATGCCTACCCTGCTGGAAGTCTGTCCTGCCACAGCCTCTGATGAGGAGAGCGTCACCAGTGAAAGCCATGCTCTGATCCCCAGTTACCAGCGTTATACATCCATTAGTGTGTCCTGGTGTCTCTCTCACAGACAGAAACTAAAGGAGAGGAAAGAAAGAACTTCCTATTGCAGCTATCAAAGCACGTTAAACCAGTTTCATGAAGCAAATGTAACTACAAGATACAAAACAACTGCATACAACACTAACACAATATTGTAAACAAAGAATATTTTCCATCTTACATGTCTTCCAAAGGTGATCTTGTCTCCCTCTTTTAAGTGGATATCAGCAGAGGCACCACTGAATTTGGAGATGGCACTCTTCAGCCCAGCCACTCTTTGCTTCATTCGTCCAGTGCTTGTTATGTGGTCTGCGTGGCAGTGGGTGTTTACTGTCAGAAAAAGAAACAATGTAGGTCAATTCTCCAAGATGACAACACTTGCCCCCACAGAGCAGGGTTTATCAGAGACTGCCTCCAGAATTTGGGAGTGGAGAGCATGGAATGGTCTGCCTTCAGTCCTGACCACAACCCCATTAAGCACTTGTGGGATCAGCTTGAGCATGCTGATTGTGGCAGAGTGCTCAACACAACCGCACTTGTGAAAGATACTGGTTAAAGAATAAGATGCCATCCCACAGCAGTGTGCAACCAAAGTAGTGACCAACATGAGGAGGTGGTGCCACCTCCTCATGAGGAGGTGGTGCCACAACAGTATAAGATTTATTGCCAAAGATGCATTATTACAAGAAAGGAATAATCAACCAAACACAAATTTCCTTTCTTTTTGTGCTCAGCTTAGAACGATCAGCATTAAATGACAGTTTGTGATCCAAGAATAAGCACTTGTTCCTGGCTGACACAATACAGATGAGTCCAGTAAAAAAATTAAGTTGCTCATAGTATAAATGCATTTACAGGATGAGAAAGATGGAACACAGATTTCCTGTCTGAATTTATGTAGATACCTGCAACTGTTAGATTAAGTCCGAGCTCCTTTATGAGCTTCAGGTCCCTGTCAATGGTCTCCAGCACAGGATCAATGATGACAGCCTCCTTGGTGTCTGTGTCTGCCAGCAGGTAGGTGTACGTGCAGCTCTCTGTTTCAAACAGCTAAAGAAGGTCGGGGGGGGGGGGGGACAGAGGTGTGACTCAGCAAAAAGGGTGTGGCAGTAAGGTTCACATCATCCTCATTGGTCCTCATTTGTGTTTTTAGATAGACAGATAAGCACATACTAAGTTTGCAAAAAAGGAAAGGTTTTGATATGAAGCTACTGATCAGCAGTAATTAACTAATCTTTGGTGCTTACATTTAAAACATTTTCAAAACTTAAAAGCCGCTCAAAATGAGCCTTTTAGTTATGATCATCTTAAATAGGAAAATTTAAGATGATCACCAAAATTTCATTAAGCATCTCCATCTAATGCCATTTCTACTTTCTAATCTGCTGTGTTTTGAAGACAATAATTGCAAATATAAATCAATAAAAATTATAAAAATGACTCTCATAGATTAGGATACCAAGCAGTGCACAAAGTAATTACATTTTTCTCCCGCTTCAACTTAAAAGTGATGTACGCATAAATGAACCAGTGAACTCAAACAATATAATAAATAGTTCTGAAGGGGGTCATATGAGCATCCCTCGAGGTACTTACTAACGATGATAGAACTTTTAGGAAAAAAATAGGTTACTTGTACCAGACTTTTCGTATGCTGTAGCAACTTTCACTTTAGTACAGGGTCTTAATATTTTTTCCGTCACTATGCAAAACTGTTATTCAAAACTTTAAACTTCTCACGTGATTTTACTTTAAGGACACTTTCTGCTTTCGGTAGTACAAAAAATGCACTGTGCTTCTTCGTCGTCAGAACAGACTGTTTTAAACTGGGGCAAAACATCAAAATATTAATTGAAGCTACCTGTCTGAAGAGGAGTCCTTTCGTCACTGCCATCCTGGTGATCTGTTGGTAATTCGCAGCGGTTGTTTAAACCGGTCCAGAAGCGCCCGTTCTGGGTTACTGCGTAAAGTCTGACGTTTAAAACACTGACCACACCCACCCAGCTTGATAACGCCTCCAAATTAAGTTTATTTTCATTAGTCATCATGACTAAACTTTTCACGTACTTCACAAATAATAAATTAGATAATAATAATAATAATAAAAAACTTTAAAAGGTCGCTGACTTTGCTGTAAAATAAGGCTTCAAAAAGCCCCACTGAATCTTTGTTGTTTCATCTTTTTCCTCTTATATATATATATATATATATATATATATATATATATATATATATATATATATATATATATATATATATATATATATATATATATGATTTGCCCCCCCCATACCACTTCATTGTCCCCTAAGCCTGACCATTATTAATGCTGCAAGGTTGATGTTGAATATTTTTGGGGATGCATCGCTGTTTCAGTTTCAGCCCATTGAAGAACAATGTATTTCGGTATGACACATTGTAAAACTTTGTCCATGACATTGAGGAGGGTGGGATAAGTATCAATGCATGCCATAGCCAGTCTAGAGGCTTTTTAGGAAATATGTGATTTAGGGTGTTTGACCTGCTCTTGGACATTTTGGGCTGTTTTCATTCAAAAGATTTATAGTTTTGCATAACTGTGCAAATACACCTAATTACAGACTAGTAAATAAGCCATTTGAAATTATATAAATAATAATTATGGTCAACAATTGGGCCCAGTACTGTAAACGTTACTACACTACTATACCACAAAATGGCATGGTGGCAGTACCCCAAGAGCACAAATGGGGTATAAAAGTGAGGTCCACTAGTCTGTCCATGCAACCTGACCACAGTGTGAGAGCAACAAAATGCTGTCACCACAGGAACAGTGATTAAACCAGTTGGATTAAACCACCACAGCTCACAAATGCAGTTATGTCTGAACATGCATGAATAAAACCAAGATATGATAATGATAATGCAGTTAGCCCCAATACAAATAAACAGGAAAAGCAGAAAATAGAAACACAGTTTTATGAAATATAATAATGAAGATATCAGGATAAAGAGAAAACAAAAAATGTGTCTAAATGATCGAGACTTTGCTGTTACTACTAAACTGTATTATTTGAAATTACTTAACACTTGAGAAGATTTGTTGGTGGCGTGATAGTGCGGAAAGCCAGTCACGTGACACCGGCAAATTTTGCGGTCCTCGTGTTGCCTTCATGCTAGTTGAAAGTATTTGTATTTCCAAAAGTATTTTGTATTTTTTTTTAAATGCGAAATGCAAGACCTAGTAATAACACATTTAAATCAGTAATCGCTGGGTTACAAGTTGCTAATATTACCTCTATGACATTGCACGGTCCTGTTTTGTAAGTTGAGGTTACAAATTTACGAGGAGTCAATAAACGCAACATGCTACGCATATAACTGACGTCCAAGCCGACCAGTGCGGCGTCGGCGGAGTAGAGTAGCAGCGCACCCGAGGCTGAGGGATCCTTCATTTGGATCCTACGTTTGGATCCTTCTTTTGCTTTTGTAACGTTAGCAATGTGCGAAAACGCAGATAAAATACGAGCGAATTGCAAACTGGTAACTAGTAACTACGAGAAATGTCACTTTACGGTCCGTGCAGTCACACGGGCATTGCAGGTCCAATGGGTTTTCGTTTAATTTTTGTAATGGGAGAGACTGTTTGAGGAAAAGACTGTTGCTTTTAATTGGCGTTGTCAGCTTGGCATTTGTCAACAGTGTGTTGAGTTGCATCAGCCTCATTCATTCATGTGGAAATGTGCTCCTTTGTGGTTCAGTGGCGGCAGCAGAGAGAACCTCTAGATGGCAGTAAAAACATGCTCAGATAAGAACAAATCACAGCTGACGCCTCCAAAACTACAACACCTACATACTTCAAATTTGGACTAAATTATTCTAAACTGATAGCAGAACAATTTAAACCAAGTTTGTGATTTGTGAAACCTTTATCTGATTTGTGAAACTTCAACAAAAGGCGATTTCAGCACTTTTTTCCCATCTGGATCACACTAGAACTGATCCACCTCCTTTGTAAGAAATGTCACCACGTGTTCCCATTTCAAACATAAAAACAACAGTATCATATGTACATAAAACAACTTATAGAAAATATACAAACAGAAGATATGATAATTTATAATAAACAGAATGGAATTTATACCATAACTCCAACAAGTCATAAACAGAACCCCCAGTACACCACCAACCCGTCATCAAGGGGCAGTCATCTGCTGTGACCGGCTGGGGCTGAGGGGAGAGACAGGATTGGATTTATTTAATCATTAGTTATTATTAATGATTAAATGAAGAGTGGGGTTATAAACAGAGTAAGAAGAGGTGAATGCAGAAGAAATATTTTTTGTCTGCCCCAGCAGCCTAGGTCTATTGTAGCATAACTAAGAGATGGTTCAGGGTCACCTGATCTAGCCCTAACTATAAGCTTTATCATAAAGAAAAGTTTTAAGCCTAATCTTAAAAACAGAGAGGGTGTCTGTCTCCTGAATCCAAACCTGGGAGCTGGTTCTACAGAAGAGGGGCCTTAAAGCTTAGATGGCTCTGGATAGGTATAAACACACTATGTACACACGCACAGCCACATGGGAGATGGTAGGGAGGAAGATCTCCCTTTGTCCAGGAAGAGAGGTCCGGGCCCAGGGACCGGCAGCCATCTGCCCCAGTCAGTCAGTGTAGGCTAAAGTGATTCTTTTTATAACTGTCCCTAAAGTTTTGAGAAAACTACAATTCACAAGTTTGGTTGTGCCATTAAAGTTTGTCATTGTGAAAACAGCTATGCATGTCTTACTCCAACTCTTCTGCAGACCCGTTTGCGTATGCTTTCATGGGCAACGCCTTCAGAAAGGCTTTCAAGCATGCCTTTCCTGCCATTTTCCTGTGGTGCTCAAGAGGGAGAGTCAGAGTGGGAAACATGGATGCAGAGGACACGGGTGGAGACGGATCACCGGGCACCCACAGGAGAAATGCACTTTCTTTCATCTGGCTCCTAAAGGCCACGCTGGGCATTTGGACATGGTGCACTCAATGTTTATTTATGTTTTTTCTTGAGATGATAGCAGTCTGCTCAGCGTGGTTTGTGTTTGCTTGGACACACATGCACAGACAGAGACACATACACACATTGTACAATTCCATGTGATCTCTATAAAAGGACAAACCAGTCAGGTGAGTCTTGTGTGTGTCACGAGCTGCTGAAACACAATTATCTCTGTCATGCTTTTCTAAGAGTTACTGATGCTGTCAATCTGAGTGCAAGAGCCTCTGGTTTTACCTTTGTTGCAACTCCTCAAAGAGGTGGAGAAAACTGTGCCGACAGCAGCTGCAACCGACTGTAACCACTTTATAGAAAATTGCCTTGCTCAATCTTTGTTAGCATACCAACCTGTGCTAAATACTCAAACTGAATAAATTTGCTCTGTTTTGTTCTTGTTTTCAGGCCAGAAATTAGCAATGAAATGTCATATAATACTATAAAAAAGGCAACGTAATTGTGGAAGCATGCTATCATTTAAGTACTGTGAGATTTTACTTTTTACTAGTTTGGTTTGCTAGTTAGTGGAATTTATTATTTATAATTATAATTTATTTATATACTTAATATGTGCAATACTTAATACGTGCAATATATATATATATATATATGATGTGCTCCAACGATATGCTCCTTTGCATCAAAAGTAGCCAGTTGAGGTGGTTTGGGCATTTGACTAGGATGCCACCTGGATGAGCGGTTCTTGACATGCTCTACTGGGAAGAGTCAAGTCAAGTCAAGTCAAGTTTATTTATAAAGCATGTTTAAAAACAACAGCAGTTGACCAAAGTGCTGTACATTTAAGATAAATAAAATAACTTAAAACACAATGTAAAAGAGATAGTTAAAACAGGAAGCATAAAATTATAAAAACAAAAATAAAAATAAAAGAAAACAACATCAGTAATGTATCCAGTACTCATTTTGATTTAAAAGCCAAAGAATAAAAATGGGTTTTCAAACGAGATTTAAAGATGTCAACTGTAGGGGAGGTCCTGATGTGAAGGGGCAGCTTGTTCCATAATTTCGGAGCAACGACTGCAAAAGCCCGATCACCTCTATGTTTTAATCTTGACCTCGGTACAGTTAAGAGCATTTGCTCAGCAGACCTCAGTGATCTGATGGGAGTGTGCAGGCTTATAAGATCAGAGAGGTAGGTAGGTGCTAACCCATGCAACGCCTTAAAAACAAATAATAAAACCTTAAAATCAATTCTAAAACTGACTGGTAACCAGTGTAAGGATGCAAGTATGGGGGATATATGGTCTCGTTTATGAGTGCCGGTTAGTAATCGTGCTGCTGCATTTTGAATCAGTTGCAGACGACGAAGTAGCGACAGACTGACACCTGAATAGAGACTGTTACAGTAATCGAGTCGAGATGAAATGAAAGCATGGATAGCTTTCTCAAAATCCGTGGAACAGAGAAATGGCTTCACCTTTGCAAGCAGACGAAGATGGAAGAAGCTAGATTTGATGACGGTATTAATGTGCTTGTCAAAACTAAGATTTGTGTCAAGGATCACCCCCAAGTTCCTTGCACAGGGTTTATTATATATCTTTAAGGGGCCAAGGTCATAGAGGTCAGGGGTACCAAACACAATGACCTCGGTTTTCTGCTCATTTAATTTAAGAAAGTTTTGAGCCATCCATGTTTTAACTTCCTCCAGACAGTCCAGTAAGGCCTTCAAAGGACTCACTGAGTTTTTTTTCAGTGGCAGATAGATCTGCGAGTCATCTGCATAACAGTGGAAGGGGATGCAGTGTTTTTTAAAGACTGAACCCAAGGGGAGCATATAAATTGAAAAGAGGGCTGGGCCAAGAATGGACCCCTGGGGCACCCCACATGAGAGCAGGCTTTCAGAGGAAGAAATCTCTCCCAGCCTAACTGTAAAACTTCTGTTCGTTAAATAGGATTTGAACCATTTAAGTGCAGTCCCTTTAATACCAACAAAGTGCTCCAGTCGAGATAAAAGGATACCATGATCTATGGTATCAAAGGCAGCACTAAGGTCTAAGAGTACTAAAATGGCAGAGTCCCCCAAATCAGTAATAGTTAAAAGGTCATTTAAAACTTTTAAAAGTGCGGTTTCAGTACTGTGATATGCTTTAAACCCAGACTGGAATACTTCAATAACACCATTTTGGTCTAAGAAGGTCTGGAGCTGAAGGAGGACAACTTTCTCCAAGACTTTTGAAAGAAATGGCAGTTTAGAAATTGGTCTGAAGTTGGATAAAATGGTTGGGTCAAGGTTTTGTTTTTTAAGAATAGGTTCTACCACAGCGTGTTTAAAATCAGCAGGCCCCAGGACATGCTGGAGAGATTATTTCTCAGCTGGTCTGGGAATGCCTTGGGGCCTCCCCGGATGAGATGACAAGGGAGAGAGAGGTGTGGGCTTCTCTGCTTAGGCTGCATGGATGGATTAACTCATCAAATGATTTTAACCAGGAAGTCAAGTTATAAACCACTGGCGCTCTGCATTGAATGTGGACTGATCATACCTAATGCTTATATCAGTGCATCATATTTAAGTTATTTGTGTACAGTCAGCTCTGACTGTGACCATGACTACGAATAGCGAGCTTTGGGATCTTATTCTTGGAATAATGATAAAAAGAAAAGACATTTTGACTTTGATTTTATTTGAAGTCACACAGACACAATGCTGGATCCTAGGTTTTACATGCAACTCAAAACCACACAACATCAGTGCACTTTGAATGGACCACAGAGTGCTAAGTAGGGTGTTAGAGTATTAAAATTAAACATTCAGGATCCATTAAAGTCCCTCAAAAATGTCATATCAAACTATGACATTTCATAAATTTGGCTAGAGGCCCTCTTTGCTCAGCGAATGTCCAATTTCCAAAATTACTTTATTGAGGCTTTCTGTTCCGTACTTGCAGAATTCAGACCATCAACACCGTAGCACTTCATTCATAGCAGCAAAAGACAGAATAGCCTAATTTGTGCATTAAACTGATGTGGTGCTTGCTTAAACACAGTCAATAGTAAAAAGTTATAAACACATGAAAACAGTTCTGAACATTTTGATTCTGTCCAGCAAAACAACAGGATCAAACTATCACAAAGGCAAGCACTCCAAAGCAAATCTTAATGAGCATCTGTTAAATACAAGAGCAGCATGCTCAGCTCATTGCACTATGCAATGCGCATTTAATTCTTGCCATGGCCTCTCTTTTTAAAATTTTATATTATATATATATATATATATATATATTTGATTTGCCCCCCCCCCCCCCCCCCCCCCCCTCATACCACTTCATTGTCCCCTAAGCCTGACCGTTATTAATGCTGCAAGGTCTAGAGGCTTTTTAGGAAATATGTGATTTAGGGTGTTTGACCTGCTCTTGGACATGTTGGGCTGTTTTCATTCAAAAGATTTATAGTTTTGCATAACTACAACACCTACACACTTCAAACCTGGATTAGATTATTCTGCACTAATAGCAGAGTATTTAAAACCAAGTTTGTGATTTGTGAAACCTTTATCTGATTTGTGAAACTTCAATAAAGGGCCATTTCAGCACTTTTTTCCCATCTGGATCACACTAGAACTGATCCAGCTCCAAAACTACAACACCTAAACCCAAAAATGGAAGCTCCGCTCTTTGTTTACTTGTTGCCATGGTGAAACATGGTGTCGGCGCTCCATTGATGATGGCTTTCTTTCTTTCTTTACTCACACACGCGCTAACTCAGGGCGAACATAGTCAGACTTGATTGAACTGACTCTGATCAGTTGCCGATCTCAGAGTTGGTCAACTCAGAGTTTGTTTTTAAACTCACAGTTTGTTGAACATGCTTCCTGGAATAGGGCCCAGACCTTCTGTTTGCTGCTGTCTGCTCATCACTCTGCTCATTAATAATACAGTTAATTTATAACGCACTTCACAGCTGAGAAGCTCTCGGAACGGATCGCTATCGTAACAGTTAGCTAGCGAAAGCCCCCCCGGTCGTACGTTCGGGACCGAGAGGGGACAAAACCGTGACAGAAAGATAGGAATTGCTGCTTCGCGCGTGTGTGCGCGCGCGCGCTAGTGGCTTTCATTCATGCGTGTTCGCATTCTGCGCGCGTGCTCGATAGTGACGTGTCTGCGATCAAAACCGCCGGAATTCTTTGATGACGTCATGCTTGGCTCAGACCGAATTAGTAAGTACCCTCGCGACTGTCTTCATTGCCCAGAGTGCGTTTGTAAACAGAGGTCCAACAAAACAACGAAAATCCAGCATTTGTGAACGTCATAAACAAAGAAAATCAAACTTGTTACAATGACAGAACCCAAAGATGAAGTTCCAATCTTGGTCACACCAGAGGACCTGTTACCAGTTATTAATAGCTACTTTGAGAAGCTCTCTGAATTACAGTGGAGCATGATAGAAGATGGTGCTTTGGATTCAGATGTCCAAGCACTTCTGGCTGACATGATTTCTGAAATAATTCAGATAGCTTCTGCCAGAATCCTGAGACTTGCTCTGCCTCAAATTCAAAACCAGACACTCAGGGGAGAAAGTTCAGAGGATATAACACAAAAAATAAAGTCAGCATTTCGAGACTCTCTTTCAGCCAGCATCGCGAGTGCTCTGAAATCGACGGGTAAGCGCGCTTGGAAGCTTTCACAGATGATTGTGAGGGAGGTCGAGGATAAGATATCCCTGGCTGTCTCTCTGATCACAGGTAGCTCCAATTTGCCTTCAGACCCTGCAATCTATGTGAGTGGAAGATTGAAAAACATAAAAAACCTGAGTCGCATGGTCTCTTACATTGCCTCATGCCTAAAGAGCTGTGCAGGTCAGCTGAAGCAGTGCTGCACGAGAAGGGGAGATGATTCTAGCTCCGGTCATTCCAGTGATCAAAGCAAAGCATCCATCATCGAAACAGAATCAGCGACCAATGAGATTTGTTCAATTCTCACAAAATGGCATGGAGACGCAGATATCACAGAGGAGCACGCAAAAGATGATGAGGAGGAAGATGAAGAACGTGAAGAAACCCAGGACTTAACAGAAACTGAGGGAAAAGCTGAAAACAGCCCAGCTCCACTCCCAGTAGAAAAAGTCGCAGGGGACGTTATCACCATAATATTAGACAACCAGAATCGTGACTCTGATGAGCCCAGTGAGGCACCTAGCTCACCTATACCTGCCTGTAACATGAGGTTACTCATCAAGAAATTGAGAGATTTTTTCAGCTCAAGTTTACCATCAACAGACTGCGCCAAGCGAAATGTACGCAAACAGCTGTTTTACATGTTTGTCGAGAAACAGTTTACAAAGATGAGAAAAGAGCTGAAGGTAACAGTTAGAAAAAGCAGGAAATATATAGTTTGTCTGCCCAAACTCCCTCAAGATGAGAGACAAAGCAGCCCTGAGAGTATCAATATCAGCCTCCCAAGATCAATGCCTGGAACTCCTTGTCCTGAGTCTTCTACATCCTCCCATGCGCCTCCTCAAGAGGCACCAACCCCGAAGAGCACAGTTAAATCATCTTCTCCAGTCAGCTTTGACAGCATCAAGTCATCTGTTAATAACTTGTATAACAAACTGACAAAGGAGGGAGAATCGTGCATTTCCCAAATTCTGAAAAACAGCGAGGAGGTCAGGGATCTTTCAAGACAACTGACAAACAACATACTTGATCTTGTAATAGACAGTTACCTTTATAAAATCCCAGTTCCTGTGATGAGGAGGTCTCTATCAGAGTCAGTCATCTCCAGGACGCCACATGCAGTAGGGAGTTCAGAGCGTCCATTTTCTGTTGAGGTCCTCTATGTTCTCATAGAGGACTTGGTGGAAAAGTTTGTGCAGAAGCTTGTTCTCTGGCTGGAGAGTCAAGAGTTAAAGCAAACCATTCAAAACGACAAGGTTTCTGGGGCCATAGCAGACATCCAGAACTTTATTGCTTCAGCCCAGACCCCAACACAGGAGAAAGACACAGAGTCAGATGGTTTGGAACAAAGTGGCAGAGGATCTACATCATCCTCTCCTTCAAGTCCACCATCAGTAGACATTCAGAACTTTATTGCTTCAGCCCAGACCCCAACACCGGAGAAAGACACAGAGTCAGATGGTTTGGAACAAAGTGGCAGAGAATCTACATCATCCTCTCCTTCAAGTCCACCATCAGTAGACATTCAGAACTTTATTGCTTCAGCCCAGACCCCAACACCGGAGAAAGACACAGAGTCAGATGAAGTGAGTACAACAAAGAAGAGCATCTTTCTGGAAAAAAGCTCTGCTACATCCAGTCACTCTGTGCCAATATCAAGGCAGCCGTCACCCTCTGAGAAACCCGAGCAGGGACTCTCACAAGTGTCTGTGTCATCGTTTGATGCTGAGAGATTATCTGAAAACCTCACGTCCTTTCTATTAATCCGGATCATCATAAAAACCAAGAAGCAACAGCTTCTGTCTAGCCAGGAAATAAACATGGTCCTGGACCGTCTGAAAGAGCTGGCGAACAAGGAAATCAGCAACATAGAGTCTGCCGGAAATCTCGAGGACTCCATGTACCAGGTCACCAAATCGTTATCTAAAACACTCATCAAGGAGTTTGGATCCCCAGGCAAGGTGTTGAAGGCTGCTATGGCATACGATTCTTCTTTTGACGAAGCTCTGCTGAGGAACCTGAAATTCGAACTCGGTGTCTTCCCCAGTCCTCCTCCAAAGAAGTCTAAATTTGCCAGATTCTTTTCAGCTTTTCTTAAGCCCTTTAGATGCTGCCGTAAGGGCAGCGATGATTAAATTAACCTTTAGACTTTTCCCCACTGCCCTGCTGCTTTTAAAATCCTGAAGTAGATCATTTATTAAAAAATTAGAATGTGCCAAATCAAAAAAAAGGTAAAAAGTGTACTTCAGCATTTTAAAAACTCCAAAAAGTGTAGTACACTTCCGCTCGTCTCCTTTTTAGTCCCATTATCCCCAACCAGTCGTGACAGATGGCCGCCCCTCCCTGATCCAGGGAGTTTTTCCTCCCCACTGTTGCCAAGTGATTGCTGGGATTTCTTTCTAGTACTGTAGCATCTTTTACCCTACAGGACTAAACATCTCAAGGAGACGATTTCTTTCTGTTTGGCGCTTTTTTATCTTCATTTGAACAAGTCAACTGAAGTACAGTCCCAGTCAAAACCTTTGACTGTTTCTAATGTTAAAATTGAACATCAATAAAAAAAATGTAAAAAAAAAATTCATCTTTTTGTTATTTTTTCCTGTGTTGTCAAATATGAAGGAAGTGTTGCATATGTGCAGTAGTCATAGGTTCCAGTATTTTAAGGTATTACAGCATTAAAATAGATTTATGGGCTTTTCAATAGAATAGAATAGAATATTTATCAGCACGCTCAGCAAGACCACATGCTGAGTTTGGTGGTGTTTTTCTGTGTTGTCAAATATAAAGTGTTGCATGTTACGATTATGCTAAAACTTCTCTAAGTGAGCTATTTTTTGTTCATGAAAATTATAAAAATGTATAAATCTCGACCTACAGTGCTTAACAAATTTATTAGACCACCTGTTAAAAAACAAAACAAAAAACAATAAAACAAAAATATTTTAGAAATCTCCCAGGAACATATTTAAAACTAAAAAATCACCTCAGTGCTTTTTAGACAAAGTAAATTCATGTTTTACAGAAATAATCATTACAGAAATAAATTAAAAAAAAATCTCTGTTTTGGTAATGACTGTTATTTGTTAAGCACTGTAGTTATGAACTGTAGTTATGAGTACATGAGCAAAATCTGCGTTCAGATCCAAAGGTGTAAATTTGGTTTCAGAAGCATTATGGGATCTGTAGTTGAAAAAGTATATAAAATCCAAATTAACGCAAACCACGTGGGTCTGTACAAAGTCCTATTTATATTATTTAGAACAGTTTGAAATTTAAGTAGATGACAGACTCATGGTGTGAGGGGTTTATTTTAATTTCATTGGTAACTATAAATCTCCATAGATTTATCTTAATATCCAGCAGGTCGGCTGGGTGACTGTGAGGAGGAAGCATAGTCATAAACAGAACCCCCAGTACACCACCAACCCGTCATCAAGGGGCAGTCATCTGCTGTGACCGGCTGGGGCTGAGGGGAGAGACAGGATTGGATTTATTTAATCATTAGTTATTATTAATGATTAAATGAAGAGTTGGGTTATAAACAGAGTAAGAAGAGGTGAATGAAGAAGAAATATTTTTTGTCTGCCCCAGCAGCCTAGGTCTATTGTAGCATAACTAAGAGATGGTTCAGGGTCACCTGATCTAGCCCTAACTATAAGCTTTATCATAAAGAAAAGTTTTAAGCCTAATCTTAAAAACAGAGAGGGTGTCTGTCTCCTGAATCCAAACCTGGGAGCTGGTTCTACAGAAGAGGGGCCTTAAAGCTTAGATGGCTCTGGATAGGTATAAATACACTATGTACACACGCACAGCCACATGGGAGATGGTAGGGAGGAAGATCTCCCTTTGTCCAGGAAGAGAGGTCTGGGCCCAGGGACCGGCAGCCATCTGCCCCAGTCAGTCAGTGTAGGCTAAAGTGATTCTTTTTATAACTGTCCCTAAAGTTTTGAGAAAACTACAATTCACAAGTTTGGTTGTGCCATTAAAGTTTGTCATTGTGAAAACAGCTATGCATGTCTTACTCCAACTCTTCTGCAGACCCGTTTGCGTATGCTTTCATGGGCAACGCCTTCAGAAAGGCTTTCAAGCATGCCTTTCCTGCCATTTTCCTGTGGTGCTCAAGAGGGAGAGTCAGAGTGGGAAACATGGATGCAGAGGACACGGGTGGAGACGGATCACCGGGCACCCACAGGAGAAATGCTTCTTTCATCTGGCTCCTAAAGGCCACGCTGGGCATTTGGACATGGTGCACTCAATATTTTTTTATGTTTTTTCTTGAGATGATAGCAGTCTGCTCAGCGTGGTTTGTATTAGGGCTGCACGATATATCGAAAAAATATCGTCATCGCGATATTGGCACGTGCGATAGGCATATCTAAAAAATGCGCGATAATTTCTAATTATTTAATGTATAAATCACGTCTTTCTTTATGTCCGCACTTTGACCAATCCCGCGCGACCTTAAATGTGAAGGTGCCGCGTCGCTATTGGCCAGAGCGAGCACATGCTCTCAGCGGCGCAGGGAGCACGTACACACACAGAAGGAAAACAAGCATGGCGGGAATTGAAGAGACGAGTCGAGACGAAAACAGAGAGCAGCTTTTTCCTAAAAGACACTGCACCTCCGGAATTTGGGACAACTACGGTTTTTCCACACAGGACGAGTCACAGACACAAGTTCTTTGCAAGTCATGCTGAAAAATCGTGGCTATGTCAAGAGGAAACACGACAAACCTCCTTCAATACAACCACAAGGAACTTTACAACGTATATTTAACATCTAAAAACCCACAGCCTACTCCGGTAAAGTCAAGCAAACGAAAGGCAAGTTCACAAACTAACATAAATGATAGTTTCGCTTCTGCCGCTCCTTATGAGAAGGCAGAGCTCAGTGAAGTGGATTTTTATGCTAGCACTACTGACTTGTGGTCCAGTTGAACCACTGAGCCATACATGAGTTTTACCGTGCACTTTTTGACATGCAAATTTGAGCTCATTACACGCTGCCTATAAGTAGCATACTTCCCCGAGACACACACTGGTGAAAACATTGCTGCTGCCCTGCGGGATGTTTTGAACAACTGGAACTTGCCCAAACACAAACAAGTGGCCATCACAACAGATAACGGAGCGAACGTGGTGAAGGCTGCTGAGGTCAACAACTGGTTCAGAGTGCAGTGCTTTGGCCATCGCCTGCATCTGGCAATTAGTAAGTGTTAAAGATAAAAAATTACTCTCAAGACATATAGCCCTAATGTACTATAACATTTAAATGAAAAAACAAACAAACATGTGAACATGTTTGTTTTTATGTTAAATAAATGCAACATTTGAAATGCATATTTGTTGTTGGTATACATTTTATAGATTTTTTTTTTCTTATTGGTCATGTATATTGCATTTTTAGGTAAAAAGAAAAAATATCGCGACAATATTGTTATCGCAATACTAGACCTCCATATCGCATATCGCACTAATTTCCAATATCGTGCAGCCCTAGTTTGTATATATACTTAATATGTGCAATACTTAATATGTGCAATATATATATATATATATAGTATATATATATATATATATATATATATATATATATATATATATATATATATATATATATATATACGTATACGTATATATATATATACGTATACGTATATATATATATATATATATATATATATATATATATATATATATATATATATATATATATATATATACGTATATGTATATATATATATATATATATATATATATATATATATATATTAGGGGTGGGACTTTAACGACGCTTAATTTCGGATTAATTAATTATGGGGAAATTAACGCGTTACAAATTTTAACGCATTTTAATCGCACTTTGCACCGTGGAACGTTTCTCAGTGCACGAGTTCCCGGCATACAGATTATATCGACGGCACAATGTCCCAAATTAGGGGCTGCATCCTGCGAAGGAACCCGGCCCACGTCTTTCGCAGCCCACGAACACCACAAAGGCCGGAAGTGAGCAGCTAGCCTTCATATCAGCTGCCGTCACCTCTGCGTAGCTCATGTCGCCTAGCAA